>NW_007735126.1:74059-82245 GCF_000696425.1 Galeopterus variegatus
TCTTTTGTCTTTTTCTGTGTCCGGCAACGGATCGCAACCCTCAGTGTTGCCCCCGTACCAGACCGGGGACCGGCAACAGGATTGCAACCCTCGGTGTTGCTCTCGCGCCTCGCTCAGCCAGTGAGTGGGAACCGGTCTGTATGTGGGATCCGAACCCTTGGGCGGGAGCGCCGCCGCGCTTCCCAAGCGGCGCACTTATCCAGTGCGCCACCGGGCCGGCCCGGAACATTTTTTTCTATTTTCATTTTTAGGTGCTTTTTGCCAGAGAAAGACTATTGATTTTTTTATATCTTTATCTTGTAAACAAATGCCTTACTAAATTCTCATTATTTTCAATAGCTCATTTGACTTCATTATGGTTTGATCTTTCTCTGACCCTAAAGTGCTTTCAGAGTAAAACAAAAACAAAAACAAAAAACCAACAAACAGTCCACATGATTTCTTTTCCATCTATAAGTATATATTTCAACTAGCAACCTACCCTTCAAAACATTCCATGTTTTTTTTT
Source organism: Galeopterus variegatus (assembly GCF_000696425.1). Classification (NCBI taxonomy): domain Eukaryota; kingdom Metazoa; phylum Chordata; class Mammalia; order Dermoptera; family Cynocephalidae; genus Galeopterus; species Galeopterus variegatus. The sequence continues at coordinate 74,568 of NW_007735126.1, forward strand.
CTTAATGCCCTAAAACTTGCTGTAAATGTGCTTATTTTTGTCTGTATTTAATTTCTGTTCAAGAGAGAAGGAAGAGCCCTACAGTAATGCCAGGAATGCCACCCACAGGGAGGCTGTCTAAATGTAAAAGTCTCTGGAGATGTAACAGAACCGGAAAAAATATGTAATCTAGAGGGGCACAAGGCAGTGGAAAAATACAAATATCGTCGAGTTAAGGGAAAGTACTATGTATCAGGACTAAGGGATGATAGAGAATTGAAAAAGTAGCAACAAAGCAAGAAGACAGAGGTCTGGGAGCAGGTTAGGATGGGGAACACGAAATGAGTCAGGGAGAAGTTTTTCAGGACTGTGATTCTTGCAAGCGTTCCCAAGGCCCCAGTTTATCCAGCCCTGGTCATGGTACTAGGAAGCGGATCCAAGCATTCTTTGAACATTGTGCACATTTTTTAAAAAGAAAAGCGGCTTTATGTAGACACTATCAGAAGTTCATAAACAAATTAGTAAATGCTTTTTTGAGTACTCTTTGCATAATCAAGACACCTCCTTTGTAATGTTCCTAGCTGTTAATTTTGTATTGTTTTGGTAGTTCTTTTCCCCTCTGGCATTCAAAATAAAGTGAAAAGGGAAATGTGGTTATTATATTTTTATGTAATAATATACCAGTACTTGGTTTTATGTAATTTAATCACAGCATTTTATAGTCTATAAAATCAATCTTCTGAATTCAAAAGAAATTATATGCTACATAGAAAAAAGATTCACCAAGAGCACATATGTTTTTCAAATCTGTTTGTTCTTCACGTTAGCAATGTTAAAAGAGGCATTTGCAACTAGCCCATACTCGTTCTGTCATGAGCGACAGGCTTTTACCTTAGAGGAAACATATTCATTTACCATCATCTGAGTCAATATTGTTACAAGGGACATTTGACCAGACTAACGAAACACTGGACTCCGTTAGCTTGGAAAAATAGAAGACCGGTGATATCATTTTTCATGAGACCAACAAAAGAAATTCTGTAGACAGAACAGCTGAAATCTCTTTACGCTTAAAAAAAGAACATACAGGAGCAACAGTCCTTGCTTTCACTAAAAAGCAATGGTGGTGGTCTGACTTGACTTCCCACTGCCTCCCACCACTTCACTCCAAAAGACTCTTTTTGTTGTCACAAGTGCCTCTTGTGGTTGTCACAGTCATACACACAGACGTTGCCCCCAGGGCTCTATAGTATTGCTCTACGCTTCCCAAGCACCCTCCCACACTGCACTCACCAACCCAGCTGCTCTATTCATCCCACGGTCCCTCATCTACCCCACAGGGGAGGGATTTTCAAACTTTTCTGAGAGGGACCCACAACAAAAAAAATATATTCTTTAACCTTACAATCCAGGACATAAATGAATACAAAATATCTGAAACGAAAGTTTATTTTTTTGGCAGCTGGCAGGTAGGGGGATCTGAACCTGTGACCTTGGGGTTATAAAGCTACAGTCTAACCAACTGAGCTAACCAGGCAGCCCTAAGCTGAAACAAAAATTTTAGGAGACAATACTTACCCTAACAATGTGTGATACACTCTAATCCTTTCTCCTCTATTTTATACTATTTCTGTTTTTTAAAATGCTGGCTAAGACTCAGCAAACCAAGACTTGAGAATCCACTAATGGGTCACAAACCTCAGTTTAAACAAAACTGCCTTCGTCTGTGCATGAAGAGTAACATAGAAGGGGGAAAGAGTCTGAAGAGTGACATTCTGGTCACTGGGAAAGAGGCACAGAGCTGGTGGGGATTGAGGACCACTGAGGCATTGGTCAGGGCAGCCACAGCTGTGACATAGAAAACAGCATCCCACCACAGCTCCCACACATTTCTGAAGAGGGTAAGAGGGAGACACATCCAAATTGAAGAACCATTGGATTATAGTAATGCCCCAGCTTAGATCTACCTTCCTCTAAAGATCTAAAGTCCTGGATGAATAAATCATTCATTCATTCATCCATCAATTCATTCATTCATCATATGATAACTGAAAAAAAAAAATTAGTTGAGTGCCTACTGCATGCCAGAAAATAGAAGCTAACAGGTCACTATTACACGATACACCATGTCCTAACCTCTTTGTGCTAAGGTCCGTAAGTATTCACTGAATCCTTTCAGGTACCAGCAATTGTTCTGGAGGGTGGAGATATAATGGTGAACAAGAAGTGTTGCCCGCTGTTGTTTTCGCAGGAGGACGACGTGTTCCACAATACCATTGATTTACTTTTAGCCCAGTAGTTCTTGACTGGGGTTTGATTTTTGTCGCCCAGGGACATTTAGCAATATCTGGAAACATATTTGGTTGGCATGCCTGGGGGTTTTATTTGGCATCTAGTGGTATAGTGGGTAGAGTCTTGGAATGCTGCTAAACATCCTACAGAGCACAAGACAGTCTTCCACAGCAAAGAATTATCCAGACCAAAATGTTAATAGTGCCAAGCTGAGAAACCCTATAGCCTTTTCCTTTATGACCAGTGCATATATTGTGAGATCATGAAATGAGATTAGGGTAGGCCAGTAGCTATGAACAACGTTTTCTTCCTGGGGATGCTAACTGGCTTAGTACAGGTTATAAGCAAATAAAAAATTTTGAAGTAGTGGGAGGTAATGGACAGTAAAACAAAAATTAACTGAGCACCTCCTGCATGCAGAGGACCATGCCTGATGGTGTATGGGTGTCAGCGTGTGTGCAGGTGAGGCAGGGGGCTGCAGGAAGAGCAGGATGGACTATACAGAGCTAGATAAGACATGCCAGACATGCTTCTTACTCTGACCCTTTTAAAACCGATTTACAATCAAATCTACAAAATGATCTCATTAACTAAAAGATTTATCTAGTATTGGATAGTGGCAATCTAGCTACATTCACGTTTTTCAGGAAGTAACTGAATTTTTAAATGCACACATCACCTTTTAAAAACAAATCAAAGTGAATGAGTTCAAACAGACTTAAAGTAGTATTCCAAGCCAATTAAAACAAGACACCAATGTTTATAATGTTCAATATATTTAAGAAAGGGTAAAAAATAAAAATCACCATAAGTAATAATGAACAGTAGTAGGTAGTAATATGTTAAGATCTAGACCAGAACCATACAAATGGCTAAACTGTACTCTTCTCAAGTTATTAAGGTATGAGAAAAAATACAAGAGACTCAATTATGTAGTTTCACTGAATTGTCAGCAGGAAAAGGATGCTCTGTTAAAAAGTTGCACTCAAAATCTATTTGGAATATCTCTCCTGTTCAATCTTAGAGGAAAACATTTTCATTTTAATTTTTAAAAAATTGTGACATGTGAATTTTAGATATGTCATTTGTCTTTGTGTTTTAAGCCTTTGTCTTTCTAAGGAGTACTCCCATTGTTTCAAAAATAGGGGGTGCCGAACAGTTGTTTAGGTGGCCTTGGACTGACCCTGTTCTCCCCCCATCTCGCTTTAAGTTCTCAAGAATAATTGTTGAAATTTCTGGAAATTCAACATCCTGATATGGGGAGGAACTAGCCCAGAACAGCCTGGACTCTGTCCCTGTACCTCCTAGAACAAAATGTCCTACAATATTTTATCCCAGCAAGTCATGTTACCCACTAGCTATAAAACCCAAGGCAGGCTGTTTTTCAGAGTTCCACAGCTGCAGTGCAACTAGGGCACACACAGACAAGACTTTATCCTCCTGAGCAGGTCTCCTGAGCCTTGCGGAACTAACTCACCATGAATCCTAGGCATCCATTGTCCCTTGCTGCCTAACAGTAAGCAATAAACCTGTTTCATATAATTTGTGAGTGTTCTGTCTCATTAGACTTGTGCAACTGATAGAAATTGGCACAGCCCAAGGTTAGCGGGCAAGGTATTTAGAGTCCTCTCCTGGTATTAATACAAGTGCATTGTGAACCTACTTCACAGGGGGTTCAAGCAATGAAAGTGAATTTAGAGAAGGTGTTCTCAAAAGTGTTCGCTAATGGGGATTGCACTGAATGTGTAGATTGCTTTGGGTAGTATGGACATTCTCACAACGTTAATTTTTCCAGTCCAAGAGTATGGAATGTCTTTCCACCTTTTTGTGTCCCCTTTAATTTCTTCCAGTAGTGTCTTGCAGTTCTCATTGTAGAGACCTTTCACCTCCTTGGTTAAATTGATTCCTAGGTATTTTACTTTTTTTTTTTTTTTTTTTTTTTTTGGTATGTATACAATATACTATTGTAAATGGGCTTGCTTTCTTGATTTCTTTTTTGCTATTTTGTTATTGGAGTATAAAAATGCTATTGATTTTTGTGTGTTGATTTTGTATCTTGCAAAATTACTGAAATGGTTAATCATTTCTAGGAGTTTTTTGGTAGAATCTTTAGGTTTTTCTATATGTAGGATCATGTCATCTGCAAACAGGGACAGTTTGACTTCGTCCTTTCCAATCTGGATGTCCTTTATTTCTTTCTCTTGACTGACTGCTCTGGCTAGTACTTCCAGTACTATGTTAATTAGGAGCAGTGAGAGAGGGCATCCTTGTCTTGTTCCAGGATGATATTGGAGATTGATTTGTTGTATATAGTTTTTATTGTGTTGAGATAATTTCCTTCTATACCTAATTTGCAGAGAGCCTTTATCATGTAATAATGATGAATTTTGTCAAGTGCTTTCTCAGCATCTATTGAGATAATCATATGGTTTTTGTCCTCGATTTTGTTGATGTGGTGTGTTACATTTATTGACTTCCATGTGTTGAACTATCCTTGCATCCCTGGGATAAATCCCACTTTATCCTGGTGTATAATTTTTTTGATGTGTTGCTGTATTCTGATTGCTAATATTTTTGTTGAGGATTTTTGCATCTATGTTCATCAAGGATATTGGCCTGTAGTTTTCCTTTTTTATTGTATCTTTTTCTGGCTTTGGTACAAGGGTGGTGCTGGCCTCATAGAATGAGTTTGGAAGAATGGCCTCTGTTTCAATTTTTTGGAATAGTTTGAAGAGAATTGGTATTAATTCCTCTTCTAAATACCGATGACATTCTTTACAGAAATAGAAAAACAACCCTAACATTCATATGGAACAACAAAAGACCCCCAATAGCCAAAGGAATCCCAAGCAAAAAAAATAAAGCTGGAGGCATAACACTACCTGACTTCAAATTATACTACAAATCTATTGTAACCAATATGGCATGGTACTGGCAAAAAAAAAAAAAAAAAAAAAAAAAAAAACAGACACTTGGACCAATGGAACAGAATAAAGAACTCAGAAAACAACTCACATACTTACAGCCAACTGATCTTTGACAAAGGCAACAAGAACATACAGTGGGGAAAAGACTGCCTCTTCAATAAATTGTTCTAGGAAAATTGGACATCCATATGCAGAAGAATGAAACTAGACCTATACCTCTCACCCTCTACAAAATCAACTCAAAATGGATTAAAGACTTAAGTATAAGACCCCAAACCATAAAACTGCTAAAAGAAAAAAAAGGGAAAATACTTCAGGAATTAGGGCTGGGCAAAGAATTCATGAATAAGACCCCAAAAGTACAAGCAACAATGAGAAAATAAACAAATGGGAGTACATCAAACTAAAAGGCTTCTGCACAGCAAAGGAAACAATCAACAGAGTGGAAAGACAACCTACAGAACAGGAGAAAATATTTGCAAATTATACATCTGACAAGGGATTAATGTCCAAAATATACAAGGAACTCAAATAATTTCACAGTAAAAAAACAAATAATCCAATTTTTAAAATGAGCAAAGGAGCTAAATAGACATCTTTCAAAGGAAGACATACAGCATATACATGAAAAAATGCTCAACATCACTAATTATCAAAGAAATGCAAATTAAAACCACATTGAGGTATCATCTTACCCCAGTTGGCTGTTATTAAAAAGACTGAGAAAAACAAATGCTGGTGAGGATGTGGAGAAAATGGAACTCTTCTACGCTGTTGATGGGACTGTAAAATAGTACAGTCATTATGGAGAACAGTATGGAGGTTTCTCAGACAACTACAGGTAGAACTACCATATGATCCAGCAATCCCGCTTCTGGGTGTATATCCAAAGGAATGGAAATCATCATGTCAGAGGGATACCTGCACTCCCATGTTCATCACAGCTCTATTTACAATAGCCAAGATTTTTAATCAACCTAAATGTACAGCAATGGATGACTGGGTAAGGGAAATGTGGTATATATACACAGTGGAATACTGCTCAGCCATAAAAAAGGATGAAATTCTGCCATTTGCAGCAACATGGATGAGCTTGGAGAAAATCATGTTATGTGAAATAAGCCAGACACAGAAAGAGAAATACTGCATGTCCTCACTCATAGAAAGTAGGAAAGAGAGGAAGGAAGGAAGGACACAATAATAAATTGAACTTTCAGAAGGAAAGAACAAATTTATGTTTACTAGACGTGGGAGGAGGTGGGGGAGGGTGGGGGAGTTGGGAAGATATTGGGTAAGGGGCACAAAGAATAATTGTGATTTGTAATAATGAATATGCTAATAATATTGATTTGATCATCACATGTTGTACACAGGTGACGGTAGTCAGTGCTGTACCCCAAATACATGTATAATCAATTGTTTCAATTTTAAAAAGTGTTCTTTATACCCTTAGATTCTATAATTCTTGAGCAGAAAATGACCTTTCATTTTCTACTCAAATTTTTAGTAGAAAGCAGAAATTTTGACAGCTCTTTTTTCCCCTACATTCTTCTTATCTGAGAAACATCTGCTGTGCCTCTAAAAAGTGACCTGACTTCTCAAATGCCTGTGTCCTTGCTGAAAACATCAAGCTCTTCCTCAATTCCCACCATTCGAAAAGGCATGCATTACACTTAAACCCTGAGTCCGTTCCTTGGCAGAGAAACGTAATGCACTATTTTGAATATGAGGCCTGTTTACGGCATTGCTCCTTTGAGGACAGGTTATGAGATCAGTGACAATTACTATTCCTCATCTAGCCCCAGGGTCTCTGACAAAGGAGCACAGAGCAGAAAGCAATTACAGGAAGCAAGCAGAATGTGGCACCTCACAGAATCACCAAGGAAAAGGATTAAGGAAAATCATCCAAAGTAATTATCCCAAAGACTGGTGGGGACAGGGCAAATCTCCTGCAAGTTCTCAAGATGCATCCTAACGTCACCAAACCAAGGAGGACTAAAGGAATGTTTGCCTGAATGATTTGACAGAATAAAGGATACAGTTCAGAAAATGTGCAATGAAATGTGCACCTGCAAGTACGCTCTACCTGTGCTGCTCTTCTCTCGTTTCCTTTCTTATCAGCAGTCTTTCTCTCATATACACATATATACATAAATATACACATATGTAATATATATTTCCAAATGTGTACTTTTGTGTGTGTGTGCACACAAAAAGCTTTAAAAATTCTTATTTGGGAATTTTTATCATTTTCTTGCTTAAATCAAATCCCATTTCTCACTAAGACATTCAATTTTGAAATATATCTGAAAAGACTTCCTAATGAATAAATCTTTTCTAGAATTACATTTTTCATTCAGCTAGATACATAGTAAACAGATCTCATTGGTTATCTAATCTTAAAGTATATTTCGAGATGTAGAGTTCCATCATGGCGTCAATGCAGTTGTCTCTTACTCTGCTCGTTGAGTGAAGAAAAT
>NW_007735127.1:0-791 GCF_000696425.1 Galeopterus variegatus
GGTGTGATATGCAAGTGTACAAATAGGCTACAGATTAATGCAATTGCTAAAATTTCTAAAATAGAAAAAGAAAATATATTTTGAAGAGTGAAGAATTAATAACAATTGAAAACCTCCAGATTATTTCAATAACTACTGTGCAGATACCTATACGTGTATGTGCCTGTGGGGGAAAGATGGAGAAGAAGAAAAGTAAAAACATGCTAAGAAGTTTCTTGTGTTTGAAAGGTTATAGATTCTGATTGATTTTTGCCATTGATAGGAAAATATGTTTATCTATCCTTAAGAACCGAACGATGGCCCCTTATAAGATAAAGAACTTCCAAGTCACTAAATAAAAAGAAGGAAGGAATAAGGGGATGAATCCAGAAGGAGTCATAAGAAAAAAAAAGAGCTCATGATATAAATATATCACAAAACAAGATGGCAGAAATAAGACCACACTTAGCAGTAATCAAAGTAAATACAAATAAACTAAATTTCATTATTAAAAGACCAAGATTTTTAACCTATATGCCCATGAAAGGAAAATGAATTAATTATGGTATCCCATTTTAATGGATGTGTATGTGTGTTTGTGTGTGTACACTACAGCAAGGGGCCCATGACTTACCTAGTTTAGAGAGTTGTAGAAAAATGTTTGTATGAGCACAGGAAAAGGTTCAGAAAAACATACCAATATGCTAATTGTGGTTGCCTATAGAGAATGGGTTTATAGAAGGCAGGAGTGGACTTTTCTCTCTTACTTTATGAATGTCTACATTGTTTGAATCTATTTAAAAAAAGGCAGG
>NW_007735127.1:2388-3574 GCF_000696425.1 Galeopterus variegatus
GTGGCCTTGGTGTTATCAGCACCACACTCTCCCGAGTGAGCCACAGGCCGGCCCCAACATTGCCCATCTTAAGGTTACTATAATTTTGAAATCTGGAATATGGACTGTACAAATAAAGAAAAATACAGACCAGTTTTACTTATAAACATGGATACTAAGCTTCTAAATAAAATATTATTTAACCAAATCCAAAAGTGTATTAAGAATATGTCAAGATAAAGCAATTCACTACATTAATGGATTGTGGAAGAGGTTACCAGTTCTCACCAATCTCTGTTCTCTTCCTCCTGGGAATACCACCAGGTTACATTTCCCAGTCACCTTATAACTAGGTGGGACCCATGAGACTAGTTCTTGCCAATGGAATGTGAGTAGAAGTGATATTTGTCATCTCTGGCCAACATAGAGGATCCGTTGAAGGATTTAGGTCCTAGTAGACTGTGAAACAACTGGCTGGAAAGAGCCTAGATTCTTTAATGACTAATTGAAGAAGAGCCCACTACCTTACCAACACCCTTGGACTGTGTTATGAGTGATAAATAAATTGCTTTACTGGTTTAGCCATGGAAATACTGGGGTTGTTTGTTACAGTAACTAACATTATATACCCTAATAATACATGAAAAATCAGCAAAGGGGAGGCATCACACGATGGTCTTGCCAGATACAGGATAAGCATCTGATAAAGTTCAATACAAACATTCATAAAGTTTAAGTTATCAGCACCATGCTCTGACCAACTGAGCTAACCAGCCAGCCCCCCTTTCCTTGATAAAGGCTATTTTCTACAAATCCATAGCTAACATCATGTTTAATAGAATTATATCTATTCTCTTTAAGGAATGGAACAAGACAAGGACATCTGCTATCACCATCACCTTGTAATAGAATTATAGAGGCAGTAGCTACCATGAGGAGATAACAAAGGAAAACAAATGTAAAATTGGAAGGAAAGGGGCAAAAGTTGTCAATGTTTGCAACTGATATAATTATTTATACAGAAATCTTCAGAGAATATACAGAAAAACTATTAGAATGAATAAGAGTTCAGTAGTAACCAATTAAAAAAAATAAGAGAAGATATGTAACAGAAAATAATATAACAAAATCAGTCATCATTTTCACAAGAGTCACCAGCAGAGATAAAGAAAAGAAGAGGATGCCTCTCTCCACAAAGCCCATTTCA
>NW_007735127.1:4762-8654 GCF_000696425.1 Galeopterus variegatus
CGCCACCGGGCCGGCCCAAAATTTTTAATTTTTATGATTCAAAGGACACTATCAAGAAAGTGAAAAGACAACCCACAGAATGGAAGAAACTACTTGCAACTCATATATCTGATAAGGAACATTTATCAAGAATATACAAAGAACTCTTACAGCTCAGTAATAAAGAGACAAACAATCCAATTTAAAAAAATGAACAGGAATCGATATACAAAGAAGATATACAAATGGCTAATTAGTGCACGAAAAGACGCCCAACATAATTAGCCATCAGGGAGGTGAAAATCAAAACAACAAGTTACAACTTCACATTCCCTAGGAGGGCTATAATAAAAAATACAGCCAATAACAAGTGTTGGTGAGAGTGTGAAGAAATTGGAACCCTTATCCATTGCTGGTAGAATTTTAAAATGGTGTAGCCACTTTGGAAAACAACCTGAGAGTTCCTCAAAGTTTAAACATAGTGTGATCATATGATCCAAGAATTCTACTTCTAGATATATACCCAAGAGAAATGAAAATATATGTCTACACAAAACTTGTATGAGAATGTTCATAGCAGCATTATTCATAATAGACAAAAAGTAGAGACAAGCCAAATATCTGTTGACTGATGAATGGATAAACGAAATGTCGTATATTCACATGATTAAATATTATTGGGCAATAAATACATATTATAATGTAAATAAACCTCAAAAACATTATGGCTAAGCGACAGAAGCCAGTCACAATATACCACATATTGTATAATCCCATTTATATGAAATGCCAAGAAATATGTAAATCTATAGAGACAGGAAAGTAGAAGAATGCTTGCCTGGGGCTGGAGAGGGGAATATTGAGGGACATTAGGGTGTGACTGCTAATGCTTATAGGGTTACTTTTTGGAGTAACAGAATGTTTTTAAATTAGGGGGCTGGCTGGTTAGCTCAGTTGGTTAGAGCGTGGTGTTATAACACCAAGGTCAAGGGTTCAGGTTCCTGTACCAGCCAGCTGCCAAAACGAAAAAAAATAAATAAATAACATAAAATAAAAATAAAAAATAAAATAAAATTAGATTATGGTGATCATTATACAAGTCTGTAAATACACCAGAAACCACTGAATTGTATACTGTAAACACGTAAATTTTATGGTATGTAAATTAAATCTGAATAAAGCTATTAATAATAATAATAAAAAGGAGACCATAAATGAAGTTAACAGATGGGTGACAAGACTAGAAGAAACTTACAACATCTATAGCTAACAAAAGATTAACATTTTAATATATAGTACAAGGATATTAATATACAAAATGCAAACCAGATAGAAAAATATCAGAAACCTAAAAAAAGGGCAAATAAGATGGATAGTCACTTCACAAACAGCAAAACAATATGAAGAGAAGTTCAATTAAAACAAAAATGGAGAACTGTTTTAACCCACCAGATTGACAAAAATTAGTAAATTAGATAATAGTAAGTGCAGACTGATAGATAAAAGGGGACTCTTCATGCACTGCTGATGGGAGAAAACTGATGAAGCCATTCAGCACAATGTAACAATTTTTGGTAGGATAACATACAAGCATCGGAGAACTAGAAATGCCATATCTACCTACCTACCTATCTATCTATCTATCTATCTATCTATCTATCTATCTATCTATCTCAGAGACACTCTAGTATAAGACCACATGGAAACATCTGCAAGGGAGTTTGTTGCAGCATTATTTGTGGGAGCAAGGAGTTAGAGGACACCCAAAGTCTATTACCCAGAGGAATGGCTAAGTACCTATAGCGTAAGCTTCTCATAGAAAACTATGGAACAGCTGAGAGTAACTAACTAGATTTACATATAATGACATGAATTGACTCAAAAACATAGTGCTGATGGGAAAAAAACTGCATGAAATTTATAGCACAATGGTGTTTGTTTATGTAAGTACAACAAAGCAAAACATGACATCTTTTAAAGATACACATATTTCTAAAGCAGTTTGGAAGGACAAGCAATAAATATGCCTTTTTAGCATAAATAAATAAATATGCCTTTTTAGCATGGCTGCTTAAGTTTGTGGATGGGGGGAAAGGAGGGTGGTGGGAGAGAAATGGAGGATAAAAGGGGAGAATAACAAAATAAAACAAAATGAAAGAGAGGCTCTAAATGGACCAAACATTATAGTGTGCCATAAGCTGAGGAGTATGACAATTCAATCCTCTGGGCCTGAGACCTTAAGGGAAATAACTGAAATCCCATGTGCTACTTCCTAATGAAAAATGTAATTTAAAAAATTTGCATCACGTGCTGGTGGCTAAACCAATGAATGGAGAAAAGAAGCTATGGAGAAAAGAAGGTGGTAGGGAAGACAGGCTTCCTCTCACTGAGTCATTCAGTTTTCAGGAACAAGGAAGCAAGAACCTGGGGTGATAAAAATGTGATGGATGCTATCCAGAACACCACCTCTCCCTCCCAGCCTCTCACCCACACCGAATGATAAGAGAGGAAAAGGAGAGAACCATCCATGACACTTTTAAATCTAATTAACAGAAGGGAGAGAGAAGAGAGTTCAGGAGAAAAGGAATAGCTCATTGAAGATAAGTCACAGCATTAGAGACAAAATCTAATTTCTGGCTCATAAAAACAGCAGTATTTTCTAAAAGCAATACTCAACACTACATTGTGTAGGGCAGAGGAGGGACCCCCATGTTTTAAAAATTAGAAACTTGGATCATCTTTTGTCAAATTCAGACAGCTTTTCAAAGATCATTCAAGTTTTGTTTTAATAATGGGCCTTATGATCAGATGCCATGTGATTAGGCTGAATTCATTTTTATTGAGACAAAAGTTGAGTAAAAGAGGGTTCTTGGTATTGGCATACAAAAGGAAACGTGTGCTCAGGTGGCCTGTCATCACTCAAATGTAAGTCAAGTGCCTGAAGACTGCCTCACTTTACTTTCAGCACTTAGCACCTTCACCATCTATTCTTGTCCTATACGACCCGCCTCGTGGGTAATTTGCATACATATTTTCCCTTGCACGGAACGGCGAACACCCTAAGGGCAGGGATTATTTCCACACCCTTGGGTTGGAGCCACATTTTCGTGCCCAATTCCTGCATACCATGAGTGAGTTGTTTATACTTGATTAAGGGCAAAGACCGGGTGACACTCATCTTTCCCACCTCTGCTAGTGGATGCAGTGAACGGAAAGTTTCCTGGTCCGGGAAGGACTCAGTCTCTGAGGGTACCCATCCCTGACCATCCATGCCCCTGCAGCTGAGGCGCTGACTTCACATGGACAGGGACGTGGGGAGGGGGCCGCAAACTGGCCTACTTGCTCTCCATCCCTATGATCAAGAGAGGTGAGCTGCCAGCTTGCTAGGTCAGGGAACCTAACCAGGCACCCCAGGGACACTCGGGTCCGCCCACGTACCCCAGAGTTGGAAAACTCAGAAGAAAGGCAGACTATACGGGGGACGGGGCCGAGCAGGGACGATGAGTCTGATACATAAGAGGGTGTGGGTTCTGAGTTCCTCACTCGGCTCAGGCTACGCACTCCGCTTGGCGTTTTACGACACATCTTTTCACTCTGATTTTTACCAAAACCCGGGGAGGTCGGTGTTCTACAAAAAGGAAACGTGTGCTCAGGTGGCCTGACTTGTCACGGTCCCACCCCCACCACAAGCTAGCAGGCCCTTGGCACGCCTGCCTGAAGCCTCCCAGGTCTTTATCCCGGCCGGGAGGCTCAAAGCCACGGAAACCCCAGCAGCGCCTCAGGCCCGCCCTGCCCCGTGGCAGGAACCCCGGGCCCGGCCAGCGTCAAAACGGCCGCCGGCTCCGCAAGGAGGAGCCCGCGAGGCGGCCGCGAAGGGGCTACGCTTACCTCGCCCGGCGCGGGGGGCCGGGGC
>NW_007735127.1:9236-12447 GCF_000696425.1 Galeopterus variegatus
CTTCACGCACAACTGCCCCGGTGGGGACCGGGCTGGGGTCCGGCAGCTCCGCGGCAAGTGGAAAGGCGGCCGCAGCGCGCCCTCGCTCGGCTCCGCGGCCCTCGGCCCATCTGTCCCTCACTTAGCGCCTGCTTGGCCCTCATGGCTGGCGGCGGGCCCGGGACCTGACCGCTGGCGGCGCTTCGCTTCGGGGCTCCGGCCTGGGCAGCTGGGATCAAGCCTCGGAGGAGTCCCTGTTGGAGGGGACCTGACCATGAGGTACCAGGCACTTTTCCTGGTCAGTGGAGAAATCAAAAGTCAATGACATCGGTGAAATAGGGGCCCCTTGCTTTTCCAGAAAAACTGGAATTTACCTCAAATTTACCCTGACAATTAGCCCCATAATTATGCCACTGGACCAAGTTTTTATTAGAGCAGAACATTGCCACAAAGTTTGATGGAAGTCCCTACAGCCCTGTCCAGCACCAGCCACTAATATCTGAAAATACTTTTGCAAGCTTTTCTACTCACTTGTTTTGGGAAAACATTGACAAGACTCCATACTCCAAACACAATTTGCTGTGTGTGTGTGTATTTGTTTTTTTTTTTTTTGTCTTTTTCCGTGTCCGGCAACGGGATCGCAACCCTCGGTGTTGCCCCCGCGCCTCGCTCAGCCCGTGAGCGGGCTTCCCAAGGGGCGCACTAGCGCAGTGCGCCCCCGGGCCGGCCTGTATTTGTTTTTTTTTTTTTTGTCTTTTTCCGTGTCCGGCAACGGGATCGCAACCCTCGGTGTTGCCCCCGCGCCTCGCTCAGCCCGTGAGCGGGCTTCCCAAGGGGCGCACTAGCGCAGTGCGCCCCCGGGCCGGCCTGTATTTGTTTTTTTTTTTTTTGTCTTTTTCCGTGTCCGGCAACGGGATCGCAACCCTCGGTGTTGCCCCCGCGCCTCGCTCAGCCCGTGAGCGGGCTTCCCAAGGGGCGCACTAGCGCAGTGCGCCACCGGGCCGGCCTGTATTTGTTTTTTATAAATCAAACACAGATAACTTTTGAACAGAAAAACAAAATAAACTATTTAATCTGCCCAGACTCACTTTGGTTGGTCTGTTCGTAATTTGGACACATTCCCTGCATAATGGAGGCCTTTGTAACTGATGTAGGGGCTTTCTATGTGCTTTTGCAATATTCCTCACAAGAGCAGGTGGAGAAGTGGGCAGGCCAGATGATGACCCTAGAAAAACAAAAGCCTGTCTTTCCCCTTTCAGAAAATGGTGCTTTTGGCCTATAGTATGAAGGAAAAAGAAAAAAATATATCAAAGGCAAGCCTTGGAACCTCTTCCTCATATTAAGTCAACAATTCTTGACTCCATGAGAGCAAAGCAGAGCTAAATCTGCTTCTGCATAAAAAGTATGTCTGGGAAAGTGAAGGTCAGGAAAAGAGAGAAAGAAACACAAGAAGATAAAGCCAAATCGTGGTTACCTTTTATAGATGTTACAAATGTGACCAGAGTGTGGCAGGAGGTGAAGGATGGCCTGGAGTCTTTTATCTTGGTGATTTCCCAAGGTCCAGATTTGGTCCTTGACCTTGTGGAACCAAAAATTTCATCTGACTTTCAGGTCTGCAGAGTTGATTGGCACTATTGTATAAAATAAGAATGTTATCTTCTGGACTTGATTACTATTTGTTAGATCCTATGCTAAATGTATTGCATGTGCTGCCTCATTTAATTCTCCCCACAGTCATGTGGGGTATTGTAATCTATTTTTCACTTGGGGGAAAAAGATGAGGGAAATCACCTGGTTCACACGGTTTGTATGTTATGTTAGTGGTAGAGCCAGGATTCCAGTCAAGGCCGTCTGACTCCGAAACCCGGCACTTAACCGGTCCTTTTAAATGTGTTCAGAGAAGATACTTTGTATGATTTTGGTCTTTTTAAATTTATTGAGACTTGTTTTGTAGCCTAACATATGGCCTAACCTACAGAATGTTCCATGTGCACTTAAGAAGAATGTATATTCTGCTGCTGTTGGGTAGGCTTCTTTAGTATGTCTGTTAGGTCTAGTTGATTTAGTGTTGTTCAAGTCTTCTATTTTCTTGCTGATGTTCTGTCTAGTTGTTCTACCCTCTATAGAAAGTGGGGTATTGAAGTTTCCTACTATTGTTGAACTGTATTTTTCCCTTCAATTCTCTCAGGTTTAAAAAAATTTACATGTATTGATTGTACATATTTATGGGTCAGAGTTATATTTCAATACATGTATACAATGTGTGATGATCATATCAGGGTAATTGGTATATTCACCATTGCAAAAATCTATCATTTCTTTGTGATCTTAGGTTTTTTTCTTTCTTTCTTTTTTTTGTGGTTGGCCTGAATGAGGATCCAAACCCTTGACCTTGGTATTATTAGCACCACATTCTAACAGAGTGAGCTAACCGATCAGCCCTCTTAGTTTTTGTCTCATGTAATTTGGGGCTCTGTTTGTTAGGTGCATATATTTATAATTGTTATATCTTCTTGATGGATTGACCATATTATGATAGATTTATAATATAATGACCTTCTTTATGGTTGTAACAATTTTTGTGTTAGTTTATTTGTCTGATATTAGTATAGCTACTCAAGCTCTCTTTTGATTACTATTGCATGGAATATCTTTTCCCATCCTTTTATTTTCAACCTATCATGTCTTTGAATCTAAATTTAATGTCTTGTAGACATCATATAGTTGGACCATGTTTTTTCTTTTTTTGTCTTTTGTGACCGGCCGCACCGTGCTCAGCCAGTGAGTGCACCGGCCATCCCTATATAGGATCCGAACCTGCCGGAGTAGCGCTGTTGCGCTCCCAGCGCCGCACTCTCCCAAGTGCACCACGGGGTCGGCCCATGTTTTTTTAATCCATTTGGTCAATCTTTGTATTTCAATTGAGTTTCATTTACGTTTAATATAATTACTGATAAGAAAGGGCTTACTTTTGCCATTTTGCTACTTGTTTTCTTTTGTCTTTTTTGTTCCTCAATTTCTCCATTACTGCCTTCTTTTGTCTTAAATACATATTTTCTAGGAGATTATTTTAAATCCCCTATCATTTTTTTTTTTTTGTCTTTTGTCTTTTTCTGTGTCCGGCAACGGATCGCAACCCTCAGTGTTGCCCCCGCACCGGACCGGGGACCGGCAACGGGATCGCAACCCTCGGTGTTGCTCCCGCGCCTCGCTCAGCCAGTGAGCGGGAACC
>NW_007735127.1:12577-37725 GCF_000696425.1 Galeopterus variegatus
TTTTTTTTTTTTTTTTTTTGTCTAAAACCCCTATCATTTTTTTACTACATATTTTTGAGTTGTTTTCTTACTGGTTGCCATGGGATATTAACTTACACTAACATTTTTTTTTTTTTTTTTTTAAAGGATGACTGGTAAGGGGATCTCAACCCTTGACTTGGTGTTGTCAGCACCACGCTCAGGCAGTGAGCGAACCGGCCATCCCTACATGGGATCCGAACCCGTGGCCTTGGTGTTATCAGCACCGCACTCTACCGAGTGAGCCAAAGGCTGGCCCAAACTTATACTAACATATTAACAATCTAGTTCAGACTGGATTTTCAGATACTTGGATCAACCCTGGGAACAGTGACTTGGGCTATTGCCCCATCACAGGAAAAGCTCTAAACATTTCAGGTAATTATGGTTTTTGCCCTTGGATGACAACGAATGTCTGGAAGCAGTGACATTGAGAATGAGAGAAAACACAGAAACTGTTCATTCACACAACAAGAGAAAGGGCAGGCAGGATCTAATTCAGATTGTGGAGCCCCTGTGAAGTCAGTTAATTGGAAACCCAGGACAGAGCCAGGTTTGAGGACAGTAGAGAAGCCAACAGGTTCCAGAAGATGTGTTGCCTTCCTTCCCACCTGAGCTTGAATTAGCTCCCTGGAATCTTGTTCCCAAATAAACTTCCTAATTGTACAGATGTGCTGGTCTCAGGCTTTGATTTCAGGGAAACCCAGTCTAAGACACTGTGCAAGAAGGCTGGCTCAGTCCACAGTCAGTTAACAGAGTGAAGATTTCCAGTACACTGGGATTAAATTTTAGCCTTAGAGACTAATTCTAAACCATTGCTAGACTTAGCCCAAGCTGACAGAAAAGCCAGGTGATAGTATGGCAGAGGCTCACCAAATTCTGGAAATAAAAGACTGTAGGCAGTTGCTATTATTTAAAAAATCATTTTTATTTATTAAAACTCTCTCATTTCCCAAGGCACTTCAGTAGCTTTCACAAAAATATCTATTTTAAACCAGGCAAAGCATGTGCTTTAGGAGTACCATGGTAACATAATCAGAAAAGACAATTACACTTAACACAAAATATCTCCCAATAATATTACATGACTGAATTGAGAAACTCTGAAAGAGTGTGAACACAATTTGTTTTTTAAAAAATTTTTTCCCATGATTAGGTATCACAAAAGGGACATACACAGTGACATTGTTTTTGGCACTCAGAGAAGTGCTAGTGGCTAAGGCTGGTACCACCTTGCATAAGTGGCAACTACAGACCATCGCCAGAGTGATTCTGGGTTTCAAAAAAAAAAAAAAAGACAATCCATGAGACTAAGGAACTAGCCTCTCCCAAGTCTATTTGAAGGCAAATAACTTAAGGAGAAAGAGACACAACAAACAAACGAAACAAAACAAAACCCATGTTATCATTTTGAGAGAAAAGACAAGATTGCTTGTCCCTTTCTCACTGACATATTTCCTTCGAACCACACACAGAAGCTATGATAGGAGGTTTGATTCACACAGCAGTGGAAAACAAGAATAGTAGACTCAACAATGCATTTCTTATGGGCCTGGACAAGCCCAGTGTTTTAATCAGACGTAAACAAGTCTACCCAGGCGTCATACTGAGGGGTCTAAGAGCTCACAAATCAATGCATTTACTAGTTTTCTGTGTCTGCTCAGTCCCCTCCATCTTAACTACCTTTATGTTTCCCTAGACCCTGTGCTCTCCTGCCCTGGGGAAACAAATATCCCAATTAATGTCCTCTGCCACTGAGAAAGGGTGAGAAATCAAACTCCCTGTGAAATTATTTCTTTTCCTCTAACGTTCACCATTAGAGGGAAAGGGGATAGAAAACTTAGACCTCCAGTTTCATCGGGGGCCTTTTCAGGCAGTCTAAAATTAAAATGTAAATTTAGCAGATGCCTCTCATATTCTTCCAAATTCCACTGGTTCTAGTGAATAATTAACTTCTTAGGAAGTGCTGAGTCCATCATCACAGTAGTTAGTAGTTATCTAAAGTTGTCCCTCGAGGAAAGGTGATGCCCTAGGACCACATGAAGCCTCTGAGGTGACTGCTCTTCCATGAGCAAGTCAGACATGGGGGCAAGAGAATGAACAGCAAAGACCTTTGTCACTGAAGGACTTAGAGTCTGCACAAACCATTTCTGATGAGACAGTCTTTTCAGTTTCTCACTTACTGGAGGTTGTGTTAAAAGGCTGTGCTTTTAAGGGTTTGGGGGCTTTCTTCACCATCTTTTAACATCCTTGTGTGGCTTGGAGTTTGCCTATATTTTATTCTATAAAAACAAGCAAAACAAATGTTAGTAACAAATCCTAAAAAGATGCCTACCAGTCTCAAAACAAACTGAGGATATCTTCACCAGGAAAAAAAAATCATACAGCAGATTCTGAAAGGCTTCTCCTAGTCTCTGTACTATCCCAGAGCTGCTTTTGCCGAGGAGATGTGCATGGTGACATGTCCACATAGGATTAGACCAGAGAAGAGAGGCTGTAAGCACCTTGCCATTTATAATCCTCTGGTGGCTAAACTATTCCAAGTTATTTGCTGAGAGAGAGTCTGCTGGGGGCTCTACTGTGAGGGGCTCCTAAGACCTGGCCAAGCCTAGACCCAGTGCATGAACACTGTGAGGATGGAGGCCTCCTTACCCTTTGACCCTTAGCATCTGGTCAATGGTGTCTGGGAGGGGGGTACCGAAGCTCTCTGGGAGAAACAAGGTGAGGATGGCTGTCAGGATGGTCAGACTTCCCATGAGAATGTAGGGCAGGAAGCGGTCATAGGCACCTATGGCAAAGCAGACAGAGCCCCAAGCATGGGGTTGCAATTAGACTTGGACTCCTTTCATCCCTTTATGCTCCCAGGACTCTATAAAGGGAATCACCTTCTTTGTTGGTCTCAGCATTTCCCACAGTTTGAGCTGCCAAATTGGAATCTGGCACCTAGACAGGTCTCTGAACCCAGAGCTGGCACAGACATGCCCAGAGGTCCAGCAATGCTTCCAGGGTGCAGCAGAGGGGTGCAGGGGGGAGCTGAGCCATGATGATTATTCCTATTTCCCAATATTGGGTTTCCAAGGAACTCAAGGTACTTGTCCAGGGACAGGAGTAACTTTTCCACCTCTGCAGATGTGTCACAACCCGTTTAATTTGCCTTCAGGCTATACAAGGTGTTTCTGCTTGATAGATCAATAGAGCATGTTCACAAGTCTCCGGGTACTCTCAGGGTACATGCCACTCCTTCTGAAAGATGGGCTGGCTAGGGATGTACAGGGAGACAGCTGCTGCCATGAGGAAATAATTATGAGCAAGAGAAAACTGGTGCCCTGCTACATGAAATGTCACAAGGCAGATATTTACACAGAATAAAACCACCATGTAAGGTGCCCTGCTACATGAAATGTCACAAGGCAGATATTTACACAGAATAAAACCACCATGTAAGGTGCCCTGCTACATGAAATGTCACAAGGCAGATATTTACACAGAATAAAACCACCATGTAAAGTGCTCCAAGTTACAATAATTCTTAGTTCATCAGACTTCTTGAATGGACATCTTTCCCCTCATGTTCCTTTTAAACGCTGATTCCAAGAAGAAATTTCTCCAGATAAGTAAATTGGCTCCCTAAACCACTCTGTAGTTTTGTAGGATAAAGGAATTGTATTCTCTGATGGAAGGCCTGGTATGGCTAAAACAGAAACAAAACCCTCCAATTTTCTCATCAATTTCTAGCTAGTCTATAGGTTGTTTCCCATTTGAAGGTGAGTGCCTCCCCCCAGTACACTCAGACACAGATCCAGTACTGGACAGATCCCATTTGCTGCATGTGCTTGTTTTTCTGTTAACAAGGTATCTCTAGCTCACATTAAAGCCAATCACACTTCCATCCCATTGCTCCAGTGTGTCCTTGGCCCACAGCACTTACCAAGGTAAATGAAGTAGGGAGACAGGATACTGCCCAGGCGGGATGCCGTGGAGCTGACCCCCACGCCCATGTTTCTGACAACTGTGGGATACAGCTCGGCTGTGTACACATAGACCATGGAAAAGGCAGCAGTGATTCCAAACTTGCCCACCATCACCAGGATTGTAGCCAAATAATACAAGTCTGGAGAGGCAAAGGAAAGAAAGTAGGAGTAGGCGCCAACCCAAGGTATGCTGCTACTAGGAGTTCCATTTCTTTTCTACCTGCAACAAACATACTATATCCCCTGATTTTGGGGGGCGGGGGGAGTGGACTGGGTCAGTTTCTATGATTTCCTACTGTGGAATAAGGGACTATAGCCAAGACTTTCCTCTAAGTTGATTACTGAAAGGAGGCTGAGGAATTGCAGCGGTCTGAGGATATGCATTTTCCTCAGCCTACAGACCACCAGAGCAAGCTCCTCAACAGCCCAATCAACCTGCTTTCCAGTCCAGAAGTCACTAAAGACATGTCTGTCAGGGAGTTAGCTGTCACCCCAGAACCTCATAACAGACAGGCACTGTGGAATTAACTCATGACTTTTAGATCGTTGGAGAATTCAGTTCTAACTCATTTCAGGCTTTCAGTCTGCTCAGATATCAAAAAATTCATAGACAGTTAGAGCCTCAGGACGATCCTCCAATCTATCCTTCTTCCTGTGCCAATGAGATGTTCTGGGTGACCTGAGAGTCACTCTGAGCTCAGGTATGAACCTCTGCATCCATTCCTGGGCTCCATCTGCCATGCTACACTGGGGGCTGTTCCTGTGCAGAATGTTCCCAGCCTGATGGACCCAAAAGTGACCCCCACAGGCTCCCAAATCCACAGGTACACTGAGGACTCTGGGCACAGTGACGGACAGATGAGGGCCCCCACCATCTGTTCTATAAATTGTCATAAATAGCTACCTCCCACCCATCTGTGGAATACCAAGATAGTTTTGGTATCCTGCTAGTGGCCTAATAGACCCTATCTGTGACCTGGCCACCCCCTTCCTTGTCTTCATCTCTTACTAGCTCCCTCTTTCTCCTCAAACATGCCAGGCTCATTCCCTGCTCAGGGTCTTTGCCTTTGCTATTTCTTCTTCCTGAAAAGAAAGAAAAATTCTCCTAGACTTTGTCATGGCTTTTCCATCATGTCGTGTACATTTTTGCTAAACTGCCCCTGTTCAGGGACACACTATGTAAACTAGCTCCCTTTATTTTTATTCACAGAAGTAACACAATCTGAACTATATTAACCATTTTATTTACTTGTTTCTTGTCAGTCTTCCCAAGTAGAGTGTGAGCTCCATGAAGAACTGGGGTTTTCCCTGCTTTGTTTACTTCTGTGTCATTAGTGTAGTGCCTACTAGTCCGTAATAGGCACTCCACAGCTATTTGTTGAATAAATAAATAAAACACGGCCAGGGAAAAAAGGAATGGGGATAGCTCTTTTTCTTCCCCCTTATTTTGGAGAGGAAAATAAATATGAACACATTAACTGGGTACAGAGTAAAATTAACCACAGCTCCAATGGCTGCTCTTTCCCACTCCTCCAAAGCCCAGGCAATAGAGTGTTCTGATCTCAGGAGGCAATTCCTCTTGATTTTTAGACCAAGAATACATATATGCAGGGAAGCTGTGATGGGCTTGATTTTTTCTCTTTACTAATAGGGGAAGACAGCATGGTAGAGAATGAGTGATTCAATGAAGACCTAAGACTGCAGATGCACATGATCCCTACCTGGGGGCACCAGCTGCACAAAGAGAAGGACGCTGCCGCCCAGGAAGAGGGCGGTGGCCATGGAGTAGCGCCGGGGCACATGCTGCAGCAGCAGCCAGGCCAACACGTATGCTGGGATTTCAACTACCGCCGAAAGGAAGCAGTTCACATAGATGTCCCCATGCAAATTAGGAGTGTCGAGGGAAAGTCCAAAATAGCCCACTGATATGGTCATCCTGAAATAGAGTGCAGAAGAAAGCTGGAAAAGCAATATCCACATCTCTCCCAACCTGAAGCAGTTCACATAGATGTCCCCATGCAAATTAGGAGTGTCGAGGGAAAGTCCAAAATAGCCCACTGATATGGTCATCCTGAAATAGAGTGCAGAAGAAAGCTGGAAAAGCAATATCCACATCTCTCCCAACCTGAAAAACTATTAAAATGCAATTATTTCAGTAAATTCCAAACTACTCTCTAAACAGAGAATAGGAAGCCAGCAATAGATTTAACTGTCTTACTTCATAGAACAAAAGATAACTTCCCCCAACCTAAGTGGTACAGTGTAAACTCTGTGCCAGTGTAGTTTCAGAGCATTCCTACTGAAAGTGTCCCGCAAAAGGGCTTATATAATTCAGACAGATTTACTTCATTGAGAAAAATAAAAGGTTACAACCTGCCTTTTGGCTTTAAAAATCCTAAGCTGAAGCATTTACAGAAGCCCACTTTCCTATTCTCTGAACCTCCCCAAGGCCAGCAACTCAGAAGGAGCTAGGAAATGAGTAAGGAGGCAGGTATCAGTGAGGTGTGATAGGACTGGAGGAGTAAGATAAAATAAGGGGCAACATGAGGTCGAACATTTGGAGAAAGACCCCAAGCAGACTACCTGTGGTGACCAACCCACTGTACTTGGGGAGAAGAAAGGGAGCTCCCAGTGGTAGGGCCACATAGTCTCTCATCTGAACCCCTGGCCTGGGCCTGTCCCCAAAAGGCATTCTCTCTGTTGATGACCCACTCTGGCAAATCAGACCTTTATAGATAAGACTGTTTTTGATTCATCTGCAGGTTGAAAATACACCTGGGACAATGAAAGAAAGGAGTTTGTGCATGAGTCCCTGGGAAATCCAGAGCAGGGAAGAGAGCCTTGTTGAACCACAAAGTGTGTGACTCATCACAGGCTGGCAAGTCGGGCACAGGCTACATGATGGTCCTGTCTGAGGCAGACTCAGGAATCTCAGAATCCCCTCAGAACGCCCTGAGGGAATCCCAGGCGATTCTTTGGAAATGGGTGACTCACAGTTCCCTGCAGTGGGCAACATGGCTGTTTGCCCCAAAGCCGGATGAGTCTAGGACTAAGGACTCTCAGATGAAGTCTGCCCTCCTCACACACTTTATCACCACTCTCCCAGCAGGCTTGGGTAGTCACCTATAATTCCAAAGGTCTGGCCACTGACCAAAAGCTATCCAGGCACTCAAATGTGTTCCCTTTCCCTGGTAACTCACAAATCCTTTCTTGATACACTTAGTGAAATGCCTCGCTAGAAGGAACCTGGTGAAGACATCTAGGACATGCCCCTGACTCCACAACAGTCTCTGAACATCCCAGAAGGAGGATGTCCTGCTTGCACATTTCCAGAAAGTGTTTAGCAGCCTCTGTAGCCTAAGCGATATGGTGTCTTCACTTAGATCCTTCTTAAAAGCCTCACCTGTACTCCTCAGTCACAGTCCATGACTGCATAGGAGCGGATAGGGGACAGGAACCACTAAGCAAGGACCCAAAGGGAACAAGGATTCACCTCAGGACCTGGAGAGATCCCCAAAGATCCAGTATTTCCCAAAACAACCTCCACAATAGTTTTCATTCTCCTTTTCTAAGATTCCATCACATTAAGAATTGTGACATGCCCATTTCTTCCATCACAAGACATATCCCTTTCATTTTCTCATGACACAGGCTTTCGATTTTGGTCTGAGAAATGTCTATAAACAAGAGACCCAGCAGCCACTTTCAGAAGCTTTGTCTAGAAGTCTCAGGCAGGTCTCACGCACCACAGAATTATGGACATGATGGTGACCACTCGGATATTCCAGGTTCGGAGCAGATCCAGAATGCTGTGAGACTGCTTCTTCTTGGAACTTAGGTCTTGTAGCTGCAGGAACAATATCATAAGGATATGGGAAGGAGAGAAGGTCAGAGATTCAGAGCATACGACATATGCAACACCCTGGCCTCTTAGCTATCTGCATCTCAGAGTTGGGGAGTGTTTTATGTTTCTTCCTGGAAAAGAATGGTAAATATATTTTGGGCTGCTAAAGGGTTCTCCAGGCCTTGTCAGTAACAAATCAGAGTGAACAAGAGTGAGGAGGAAAGGCAGCTGACCAGCCTCAGGGGTGCAGCGAAGGCACTGGCCCAAGCAGACAGCCCCCTCGCTGCACCACCCCCTCTGCCCATCAGTGGCCACATTCCAAGGAGGCCCTTAAGAATCCTTTCCCGAGGCTGGCTCCCTGCCCTGTAGGGCAGAGAGAGAAAATAGCTGTGCATTTACTGATTTGACATTTAAAAAGAATTAATGTTTGGAGTCCTCATACCATGTAGTTATTGGTCTACTTCCAGGAGAAAAAAAATCAAATAGAAAAACAGGAAAATTGACCTGAGCTTCACCCAGAGTAACTTCCTATGAAATTCGGCACAGCCTAGTCCATTAATAAACTACACGTCTAAACACACTGATGTTGCTTTCTTAAGCAAACCCAGCTTTGGAGCTTGTTTTTTCCCAAGTTAGCAGTTCAACAAAAGGTCAATTTCTGACTTAAAGGATCCCCTGAAATAGCCTCATTTCCTCAAAGATTCCAGTGGGGATTACGGGTTCCCCCAGAATGACCCCTCACTTAGAAGCCCTCTCTGCCACACTCACTCCTGCCCTGACCTTTGTGCAACAGAGCCCTTTCCGGTACGTGCTGAGCGAGAGCTCTTGCTGGGTCACCACTTAACTGGGAGACCAGCAGGGCTGTCAGTGGCCACCGACCTCTTTGCTGCCCATGATAACTGGCCCCTCTTTCCGAGGCTAAGCCCACATCTTGAGTCCTGAGCATCTTTAACATGCCTGCTGCTCACGCTTTAGTAGCTTCAGTATGACTGCTTGTGGCTGTTCCTACAGCCGAACCCTGTCTTCCAATCAGACCAGAGACATACTCCAGAACCACATCAGCCAGCATTTACAGCTTCTAACCTCTGCTTGCAGTCATGAGACTGAGGAAAACTGCCTGGTGCAGAGTGAGTAGAAGGATAGGGAACAGGAAGAAGCAAGAACAAGGAACCAGGCAGAGCCAAGAAATTACTCATGGTGTGTGAGAGTAGAGTTCACAGGGAGGAGTAGGGTGGGGGGAAGAGACGGACATGAAAAGTGACCTGGCTCCAACATAATATGCAACAACTAACCACTGGAGGGCAGAAAGAGACTGAAATCTCTAACCCAAATCTATTTGTGCTTTATGTTGTACGTACTGGACTATCTTTTTAAGATGACAAACCACCTTAGGCATAGAAAACAAAGATTCCCCAAAATGCCGACTTTGTGAAGGGCCTCATTAAAGGGTGTTTGTTATTAAAAGTAACAGATAAAATGTATGACTGCCTAAAAAGACAATAAGTAAAGTATGAAAACCTAAAATCCATGGAAGAGATGAAAAGAGGCAGAAAAGGAATAGATCTGAACAGATCTGAGTTGTAACTTCTGAGTTGTTAACAGGGCCTGCCTTGGGGGCAGCAGGGACTCAGGCAAGAAAGCTGTGCTCCTGTGAGCAGGGAGGACTTCAGGGCTGTGCACTGCTGCCCTCAAGTCATGGCCATGGTGGCTCTCCCACCGGGTCACGGATGGTGCTTACCTCACTTGGGTCAAAAATGGTGGAGGGTGCAACAATCCCATTGATTTTGGCAGCTTTGCGGATGATCACCTCTGCCTCTTTAAATCGGCCCTGAGAAATGAGCCATCGTGGGGACTCAGGGATAAACCTGGAAGTACAAGGAACAATCTCAGTGAGGCCATCCTGCCCAACAGACCAGGTATGGCATAACTGGAGGCGGGAAATGAGGTTTCAGAACCAGAGCTAGGTTTCTGCAATGTTTGGTGTTCACAAGTTAGAAGCAAAGAGATGGTCCACACCCAGTAATAACCAGAGGTATGAGCACTTCAGTACACTGCAGTGCACAAAATTAGGAGAGCCTCCACACACCCTGATGGGATCCCTACACTGGCTGGTCACCCCCACTTCCAAAGAGTGGTGCTGCCACCTTCTGGGCTCTGAGGAGACAGGCGCAAGATTAGCTCTAAAGCCCAGTTTCTGTTGATGTCTCAGGCCAGCCCAGACCTTGCTGTACTCCCCTCCCTGTTCCTGGCATTAGCCTCTAAATTCTACTCGCTCACCTCTGACTTATCCAATAAACTTGTCAGACTCTACCTAAAATAGCATGTCTACCAAGGCACCTGAGTGCTGTGAGCCTTTGTGGATATTTTCTATCTCACTGTGTCCTTCTGTCATGACCAGGTCCCTTGATGTGCTGTTTCCTCTCCCACCATGCCCTGAAATACTCTTTGCTCCACATGGGCCAGTGATCTACCTTCCTACCTGCAAGGGGTGATTCCTGCCTCAACTCCTCTTCTGCATTCCCTCTCTTGGTATGGAATGGCCCCTCTCTTCCTGTCCAACTCCTCTACTTGGAGGAGCAGATGGAGCCTAGCTTCCCCCGTGCAGCCACCCAGAGGAGTCTCACCTTTGGAGCTCTCCCTCTTCTCCCAGTGCCTGTGGCATGAGGCCAGGGCTGAAGGTCATGCTGGACCCCATCTTCTCACAGCTACTTTTTCCTCTCCCTGTACTTAGATCAACCCCAAGCAGGGCTGAGAACAAGTCTGTTGATGTCTTAGGATTCTGTTTTGTTTTGGCTCTGAGTGTGGAGAAAACATTCTGAAATAACTTCTAAATAATCTATACTTCCTGTCTCTGGGAGCCCAGAAGGGGATTTGTGGGTTGCTGCTGCCCTCTAGTGAAGGCCAGACAGAAGTCACCCTGCCGGTGGGCACTCCTGGGCTCAGGGCCACACTCACCACCAGAGCACGACGCAGAGCACCCCCGGCACCGTCAGTGCCAGCAGCAGCATCCGCCAGTCTCTGATGAAGTAAGCAAACAGTGGCAGCACCATGTAGCCAAATGCATAAAATATGCACACTCCTAATGTGGAGAATATAATACGAACTGACTTGCCAAGAATTTCTGTTCCTGTTCAAAACAAGGGAGGAGTCAAGTTAATTTCCTTATTAATCTTGCATGGTATTATTTTTAAAAAACAGACAAGAAAGCAGCCAGGATTATCTCTAAGTTCCCGGAGCCCTAGGGAGGAGGTGAACCCAGTCCAGTCTGATCATCTCCTGGGAGTGCCTCATTTGTGGCCTCTCAGGCCCCTCATGAATTCCAACTCTTCCCTAAGACATATGCTAAAGATGTCACATCATGCCCCTTCAGTCCTCACACGAGGAAGAATTCATTAAGGGCGAGGTCATTACTAAGGCCGTACCTGTTGACTACTTCCTTCAAGGAAAAAATATTCTATTAAATAGGAAAAGAAAAAAATGAAAAAGATATAGAAGAAAAATAAATGTGAAAAGAAAAAATAATCCTTTCAACAATACAACCCAAGGAACCCAAAGACCTTATTAGCTAGAGTCAGATTCCTCCAAGCAGTGAGACTGTCAACTTTTCAGTGAGAACAGGCTGGCATGTCTGAGCCACACCCCTGCAGCATGTACTCTGAATTAAAATCCTGAAGGTGAATAAAGCCCATTCCAGTCAATTTATTCTCCTCTGTACAGATATCACTGGCAACAATGCTTTGCTGAGGAGGCAGCTCTCTTCCTTGGCAAGCCTGCAAATCATGGCCCTTACTCCTCACATCATGCCTCCTTCTTTCCCTAGCTACCTCAGCCCTGTGCAGTGGCAATCCCTTTATTTAAAATGGATGATCTCTGGTGAGTCCTAGGCAAGTAGCCAGCAAGTACTAATAAGACCAAGGTGCCACCCCTCGGAGGCCAGAAAAGAACTGGAAATAGTAAGTCAAGCTATTGTGCTGCTGGGGACCCAAGGCTGGTCACCTGTCTGACTCAGTTTCCCTGACTATAAATAGGGTTCATCAGGAAGCTCTGGCCAGTGCTGCTAGAGACCACTTCCCCTTGAGGGACATCACAGCTGTTTCCAGAAAGGTGGGTGGTGGGATGATGATGAAACACAGGATGAAGTACTCAACTCCAACTTGATGGCCATACCCAGGACAAATGCTGCCACATAGTTGGAGATCTGGCCCATGCCTACAAGGACAAACAGCACAACAAACATCTCAAGGTTCTTTGAGAAGATCTGCAGGAAGCTGAAGCCTGTCTGCATGCCCATGGTCACAAACAGCACGTTCTTCCGACCAAACCTGGGAAGACAAGAAGAGTGACAGAGGACCAGCTGGGAAAAGGCAGCAGGAACAGGTTCCACCAAGAGGGGCTTTCCCAAGATCCATTCAGGGAGGGGTTGTGGACAGTGTTGCCAGGGTAGCTGATGGCTAGGGACAGTCCCAGTCCCCCAGTCCCAGGCTGTTACTCACCTTCGCCACTCCCCAGGATGAATGTGCAGCCTGGGCACCAAAGTTGCCCAAAAGGCAATGCCACAATTATGATAATGATTGCAAGGGGCTGAAACACATCGATTATGCTTAAATCCATACATTCATAATGATATTTTTAAAAATATCGGTCAACTTTAGAGGATAACAGAGAAAAAATTCACTATAAATGAAAACTGGTAAATAAAGGGAAAGAAGCATTTGTACTGACTTTCCTTTGTAAACTATGTGAACAGTAACCAATAATAGATGAGGGGAAGTATATTCCAATTATTAAATTTAAAAAGTGATAAAACTAGGCCGGCCTGTGGCTCACTCGGGAGAGTGTGGTGCTGATAACACCAAGGCCACGGGTTCGGATCCCATATAGGGATGGCCGGTTGGCTCACTGGCTGAGCGTGGTGCTGACAACACCAAGCCATGGGTTAAGATCCCCTTACCGGTCATCTTTATTAAAAAAAAAAAAAGTGATAAAACTAGAATATCACCATTTTACAGCCCCCAATGAATTAATAGATACAGGCATTACATATCAATGAACGCAAACATCATAAAAAGGGATAATCAGACGTGCATGCCTCCTATAGTCTTGCCAAAGGGACGGAACGTGAATCTGATCGAGTCTCTGGATCCAGCTGACAATTTGCAAGAAACACAAAGAACAGAGGAATATGCTGAACTACATCATGAATGTGCAATCAGCAAAATTGAGACTGGGAAATTCTATAGATGGAACAGCCTGGGGATCTTCAATAGATAAACTGTAAGGCAAAGAAAGGGATGAAAGGACAATCCAAAGACTAAAGTAGACTAAAAGACATATCAAATATTATAAATGGGCAAGACTACACTTGTGTCTAAGGATGCATATTTGGATGATAAAACTATAAAAAACTCATAAAGAAGTGACTATTACAAGAACCAGGCTAGTGGTTTATGGTAGGGTGCTATAACTGGTATGAAGCACATGGACAGGGCTTCTCAATGGATAGAAAGTTCTATTGCTTGACTTGGTAGTGGTTACAAGGTTATTTCCCTGGAATAATAAGCCACATATTTGTTCTGTTTGGTTTTCTGTATCCGTGCTCATTTTAAAATAAAAAATGTGGGGTTTTTGGTTTGTTTTGTTTGAAAGAAAGTACCACAAACAGGAGGAACAGTTTAGTGGGAAGCAAGCGATTCAGCTGACACCACCTTCATTCAATGAATGTTAGTGAGCATCTATTACAGAAGGCACTGGGGATCGCTAAATGAAAAAAGGTGTTGTCTCTGTCCTCAAGAAGCTATTGTCTATTTGGTGAGACAGACACACTACTGAATATGCAATTACACACAAAGACAAGCGCACTGAAGGAAAAGCACCCAAGTCCACAGAGACACAACAAAGGAACCTATCCTGGACTGGGGTGGGTGTTGGGGAACTGGGCATTCAAGGAAGGTCTCCCCAATGATGGGACACTGAGATGAGGCCCAAAGGAAAAGCAGTTGCTGACAATGGCGAATTAAGGGTGTAAGGATATTTACAGTATAATGGGGGAGACCAACATTAATTCTATGATAACATCTTTTATTTACCAATTTCTGATAGGTGCTATGAAGGAAAGTCACAAGGAACCAAGGAAATGTAAACCAGGGACCCTGAGTTAGCCGGCATGGTCAAGGAAAGCCATTGGGGGGTTGGGGGGAATGCTTGAAACCCTGAGACGAGTACACACTGCTGTGGCTGGAGGGGGCTGATGAACGTGAGGGGTTGTTGTGGCTGGCATTGGCTGGGCAACAGAAGCTGCAGAGGTGGGTAGGAGCCAACCTACACATGGCCTTGCAGCTACATGAGAGAGTTTGGTGTTCTGCCTCAACACAAGTTTTGTTTTTTGGTTGTCACAACTTGGGCAGGCAGTAGCATCTAGAGGGCAGAGGCCAGAGATATTGCTAAATATTCTAGAATTCTCAAGATAACCCCCACAACAAAGAATTACTTTGGCTCAAAAGGTTAGCAGGGCCGAGGTTGAGAATACTTGATTTAGAAGGAGACTCCAATTCCCCCTGTATTGTTCTGTAACAAGAGGGCTCTGCATGCCAACTAAAGGGTGGGCCCTAACTATAGGCAAACTTGTATAACCTATACCCTCTGTCCCTTCCCAAGGGCTCCCTGGGATAGTAAGGAATAGAAAGATCCAGGGAATCCTTACATAAAACCAGTCCTTGGCAGTCTGGGGTTGGGGCCAGAAATGCTAACTTTTTGTTTTTTTTGGTGGGTGGCTGGTATAGGGAGAACCAAACCCTTGACCTTGGTACTATAATACCATGTTCTAACCCGCCGAGCTAACTGGTCAACCCTAAAATGCTCATTTTTAAAGTCAGCCAGCAAAATGGCAAACATGGTGGGTGGCTGGTATAGGGAGAACCAAACCCTTGACCTTGGTACTATAATACCATGTTCTAACCCACCGAGCTAACTGGTCAACCCTAAAATGCTCATTTTTAAAGTCAGCCAGCAAAATGGCAAACACACACATATCTACAGAAACAGGAAATACTAGTTTACTTACTCCCAGAATTGTGTCTCTCTCATTATTCACATGCATAAAGGTAATTCAATAATGTCAGATAAAAGGCACTGACAACCCAGGATTATATTAATTGCTCTCAAACTTCAGACATATTAATATGCCAGAAAGCTAAACCTTTGTCCTGTATAAAATGTTACTTTTGATATCCTAGACAACAAGCTGAGGGCATGAATCTATTGTTGTTACTTAATTTGTTTGGCTTAGGTTTTAGAACTGGCTACTTAGAAATAATAAGATCAGAGGCGATGCATGCCATAGAGCCCTGGGCCTTCCATGGGGGTGCAGACGAACTTGAGGGGTGGCACTGGGAGCTGAAGACAGGGGCTGCAGTCAGAATAGCTATGCTTTTAGCGATTCCATTTACTGGACTTAAATGATCCTACTTAAAACAAGGTTCTGCTGCCAAAATTCTTAAAAAGGTTTGAAAAACACTGTATTAGCCCTTCTATAGACTAAGGCAGTCCTCAACATACTTATGAATTGTTTCCACTGTTTCCCTGGGAGAAGACCTTTTGGAACTTAAACACTTTCCTCAGGTAATCATGGTGTTACATGGTAAACAGGTTCTTAAGCTAGCCCACAAAGATCTACTTAACATGACACAGTTGGCACAGGAAAATACATTGAATTTCAACTCTGAACTTGGGGTACCCCCTCCCTGTTTCTCACATCATGGTAATTCCTTTGAGGCTCAGCTGCCGCTTGACCCTGTGAGAGAGGATTTCCCCCATCTCCACTTGGTGGGCCTCTAAACTCAGTCCACCTCCTCCCTTTATCACTGTACACTCTCTCCAGGCTTTGATAAAGGTTCTATATGCTGACAATTCCCAAATGTGTTTTACCAGCCCAAAGCTCTCATGGAGAGAGATGCATACATCCAACTGCATATTTGATTTCTCCACCAAGGGGTCTCATAGTCACCCCAAATTCAGAGCGTTCAAATTGAACTCAACATCTTCTCCTACAAAGGGCCGGCCCATGGCTCACTCGGGAGAGTGTGGTGCTGATAACACCAAGGCCATGGGTTCAGATCCCTATATAGGGATGGCCGGTTAGCTCACTAGGGAGAGTGTGGTGCTGACAACACCAAGTCAAGAGTTAAGATCCCCTTACCGGTCATCTTATAAAAAACAAACAAACAAACATACAAACAAAAATCTTCTCCTACAAACATGGTCCTCTTCCAGTGCTCTGTCTTAGAAAAGAGTATTGTCATTCAACCAGCTATGCAGGCCAGAAATCTTTTCTCCCCTTTCATACTGGCCAGCCTCAAAAAAAAAGAAAGAGAGAAAGAGAAAGAGAGAAGGAAAGAAGGTAAGAAAGAAGAAAAGGAGGAGGGAAGGAAAGAAGGAAATTAGGGAAAAAAAAGAAAAAAGAAATCTTTCTCTCCTCACTTCCCCCATTCAACCCATCAACAAGACCTGTTGATTTTACCTCTGACCATTTCTCTCCATTCCTACCACCCTCATCCTAGGCCAGGCCACCACCATCTTTTGCACAAACTACTGTGACAACCTCTTAATTGGTCTCTCTACAACCCTTCTTGCTTCCCTTTTAATCCTTTCTCCACAAGGCTGTTAAATCATCTTTTTAAAAAGTGCAAATCTGATTGGCACACTCCAGCTTTAAAAAACTCAACAGCTTCCCACTGCTCTGTGGATGAAGCCCAAATTCTACTAAGAATTTACTTGTGATCTACTAAGCCCCGTGTGCTCTTCTGCTTGGGACTCAACCTGCCTCACTGCCTTCATCTTTACACCTCTCTTGACACCTCTACCACAAAGGACTTCTCTCTGCTCCTATGCCTTTTCTGGAGTCTGGTCTTTAGCACATGCTGTTCTCCCTGCCCTTTCCTCTCTCCTCTCTCCACCCCTTTAGCTGGCTAATTTCTACTCATCTTTCAACTCTCAGCTCAGGTTCCACCTTCCAGGGGAAGCCTCCTGGCCTCTGTTAGACACTCCCTTAGCACCCTGCATTTCTCTGTATCACCTACCATCACCAAGGACAACAATCACTTCCTCAATTAGTTGCTTAACACATTCTGCCTTGCTAGAAGGCGAGTCCTAGGAGAGCAGGGACCTAGAACAGTAGTCCACACAAAATAGAGGAGCAAGACTGTCTGGGTACAAATCCTAATGCTGCCACCTGCCAGCTCTGTAACCTTGGGCAAGTTATTTAACTCCTCTGTTTCATTTTCCCCATGTGTAAAATGGGAATAATAATAGTTCCCATGTCATAGGGTTATGAGGTTTAAATTATTTGTTTTTTAAAAAAATCTGTACAGTACTTAAAATAATGTCTGGCACCTAGTAGGTGCTCTGAGTTTTTTAAATAACTAAAAGTAATCAGTTGATGCTTGATACTAGATTAAAGATCTGGAGAAGTGAAGGCCTTGCCCCCAAAGGGGCAAGTGTCTCAGGCTCAGCTGGAATCATCAATCTGTGGTCATGATCTACTAAACTTTTTAATGCTCACTCATGACTGTAGGAATTTTTCTATTGTTTTAATCACTAGATGAAACTCTGAAAAAGACAAATCTAGTGAGAAATGCACATACTTAAATTTTTTGTAAGAAAAGATTTCTCAGGTAAAGACAATAACCCATAGATGTAAATATACGAAAACATTACTAAGTTTGTGCTACAGGATAAAATGGCTTTGTTCTTAAGGTAGGATGACATTCTCTTCCTGAACTTCTCTATTGCAGACCCCAACAAGCCAGGAGTATATTGGGACTCCTCTCCATCAGGTGACCCAATGATTCTGTGGGTGTCCTCACATGTGCCTGTGTGTCCAAGGACTTGCTGAAGGCTGTCTTCTCACCTTGGGCTTCTCCCATGGACCCTGAAGCTCCACAGTAGAAAGACACAACATAATGAACCCCTTTAAGAACTTCCTAAAAGCTGCAGACCTTTCTCCAAAAATATGCTCACATACAACCTCTAACATTTTTTTTTTTTCTGTCTGGTAAGGGGATCGCAACCCTTGGCATGGTGTTGCCTGCACCACGCTCAGCCAGCGAGCGC
Organism: Galeopterus variegatus; assembly: GCF_000696425.1. Classification (NCBI taxonomy): domain Eukaryota; kingdom Metazoa; phylum Chordata; class Mammalia; order Dermoptera; family Cynocephalidae; genus Galeopterus; species Galeopterus variegatus. The sequence continues at coordinate 30,518 of NW_007735127.1, forward strand.
ACCGGCCATCCCTATATAGGATCCGAACCCGCGGCCTCAGCCAGCGCCGCACTCTCCCGAATGAACCACGGGGCCGGCCCGACAACCTCTAACATTTTACATATAATTTCAAGGGTTTTTGGATTTTCTAAGCCATTAATGGATGTTGAGTTACTTATGAGAAATGAGTCAAAACAGCATTTTTCCTCCTTATCATAAAGTAAATGCCATAACCACAGGCCACTTAGCTAAGGGGCATTAGGCTTCTGGACACAAGAGCTCTGCTCATCACTCTACTACTGGCTAGTGAGATTTCCTATCACTTTTCAGAGAGACCACTGGTCTTTTTGGGAATACAGACATAGCCACAGGCTACCACCTAAAGATCTAGAATACAGTGTACATGTGCATGGTGTCAACCCCTCCTATGCTCAGGGATATGAGAGAGTTATATTCCCCAGGGAAGGCAATCCAGGCTAGTGAAGAAGCTAATCCCGGCATCTTACCTGGTCAATTGGATCATAGATACACTTGGCTTGGATAGTTCAGGTTTTTTGACTTAGCAAGAATTTGGGAGTAGGGGTTGTTGGCTCTTTTTACTTGGTATGGAGTCTATACTACAGATGCAGCTGCTGCTTTTTTTAAAATACAAGGCCCTGGGCTGAGAGCACACTACCAATTGAAGTCAAGGCCAGGCATATGCTCCTTGCTTGATGCTGGGGTGCCCTGCAGCTGCAGGAGACAGACGCCTTACCTGTCTGAGAGCTGCCCCGAAATGAAGGAGCCCACCAGCACACCCACGAAAAACAAGGATATGGTGAGTGGGGCCTTCCAGTCGTCCTCACACACCAGGTTCCACTGTAAGAGGAGCAGAGGGATGTATCACTCACTGCTTTTAAAAGAGGTTTTCAATTTAAGTCTTCTTAGAAAATGAAATCAAAACATCCTACATGCTCTGGGCGTGTGAACATGGTTAGGCAGGCGATGGCTCACTTGGGCAGTAAGGCAGCAAGCAGGTGGCCTCTCACAGGGAGAGCAGGCTCCCTCCCCATCCTGTTTTTCATAGCGTGAGGCTTCACTGTTTTGCTTCCATTTTAAGGAGGGGAGACAGGCAGGGAGCAAGTACTGTGCCCACACGCTGACCCAGGAAAAGGCCAGGCCTCATGTGCTTGCTCCCCAAAATCTGGGCTGAGCCCAGGGCTGTGGAGGAAGCAGAGTGCCCTTGTTCAGTGAGGTTCAAGCCACTGGCAAGAACAGCACTGGAATGGTTCTGGGGCATCCAGTGAGGGACTGAGGCCAGAAGGCCCAGAGTGCACCATCTGGACCTTCAGCTCTGCTCAGGCTCCCACCCTAGGCCAATGACTCCTGGGTCCTTCTTGTGATATTTAGAGCTGGAATCCCTGATGATGCATGCCAACAATACTAGGTCCAATTATGGCTGAGAGCTTTGAGGTGGGAGTCAGGAAACTGGGTTTTAATTTCCACTCTACCATTAATTGGTTGTTCAACCTCAGGCAAGCTGCTGTACCCCCCCCCCATATTGTGCCTTAATTTCCCCATTTGTAAAACAGGGATTGGGGAAGAGGACAAGCTGCACTGCTCGAGTTTCCAGCACCCCATGTGTGGTTTCACCTATAGTTACCATGAATGGGAAAAGAGGTTTGAGCAGAAGGGAAGGATACATGGGGGACCAGCTAGATATTCAGACATTAGACCACCCCAGCTCAACAAGGAAGGAGTCAAAAGGAAGAAAGCCAAAACAGGAATCCTGGCAGTTCCCAGAAAAATGTTTCCTAGAATAGAAAGATGGTGCTCAGTAGTAACATTTGCAGACTTCTCACATGCACATCCACTCTCCTGGGAATTCAGACCCTTGCTTGCTTGGTGCCAGGCTGCTGGCCTGCCATCCATGGAACCTGCTAGCTCCCCAGTAATGAACAGAGGCAAGGGGAGTGAGCAGCTCCCTAGAACAGGCTTCTCTTCTGGGCCAGTGACAGAGGGAAGAACAAGTCTCCTTCTCTGCCCTGCTGGGCAGTGTGTGCACACAGCCTCCAGGAACCTCTCAGAGGGGTCGAGGGTAGCCTTGGAGCTGGACACAAAGAACTCTCACAGTCAGGCGTGCTGCTGGCTCTCCACTTTGGAAAACATGCACATGGATGGGCTGAGAGTGGGATGGCGATCCCCTACCCAGGGAAGAATTGGGGATATTCAACCCCCAAATCTGGAGGAAGCCCACATTAGCAGGAGTCAAGAATATTGGAGCACCAAGGCCTGAATGCTCAGGCTGCTGCAGCTTTCCCACCTCCTGCTAACAGCACCTCAGTGTTGCTAACACCCAGATACCATCTCTCTGGTAGGTGAGTGAGTGCTCCTAGGGCAGCCCCATCCACCCATGGCAGCTAAAGCCAGGACTGGGAGAGGTGGGGGAGACAAAGCTGAGGGAATCAATGACAGGGTGCTGGTCTCTGGGTGATAGCCCAAGCTTCAGGGTCCAGATTATGGCTACTGCCACTCTTGAGTATGATCAGATCTATTTCCCAGTTAGTATATTACTTTTGCAGCAACAAAGATAAACAAGAAAAAAACGAATAAAGGGTCAACAGCTATATCTCAACAGCTCTATCATGAGGGTGGGGGACTAAGCTAGACTAGAAATCCTCATGGGCTTCTGCAGTGAGTTCCGGGTCGGGTCTCCCAATACTAGGCTTCTAGGGTATCCTAGGCTGGCAAGGCCTGGTACTACCTAAAACCTGGTCAGACTATACTCTGCAGGAGACAAGGTGACTGTAATGCTCATCTTGGGATAGGCCCCAGAGCATCCCTTGGGCTCCTCAGCCCCACCTTCTCCACTTGGTCCAGACTGTCCTTAGTCTAGACGAGTGTGTAACTCCTTGAACTATCTGCACCCTTCACCCACCACTGACTGACAGTACTTGACAACTCTCAGAGCCTGGCTTTGGGCCCTCCAAAAGCAAACATGCATTAATACTTCCTTCCTACCAGCCATAGGAGGGTCTGTGAGTAGGGTCAGGATAGGTCTCAAAAATAAATATGAGGGCAGGCACAAAATGGGTTCCACCCAGCCAATCCACCCACTTACCTGTCCAACTGCCACAAGGATTGCAGTGGTCACCAGGACTTGGTCTGAATTCTCCTTAGAAGGGGTAGGATGAGAAGACCATAGAGCCCAGGCTAAGTAACACTGGCTTAATGTGTTTACAAAGGAATCTACTGTTCTCTACTGAGCTCTGGGCTCCCCACCTATGACAAAAGCAGCTACAGACCAGCTTACTGATACTCCACTTGGCATGTGGGATGAGCTGTACTGGCTGATGATAACAGGGATCAATGCTAAAGGTGAGTGTGTGGGTTTAAGATTTAGGTCACAAGGCTAGCATTGCTATCCTCAGCCAGGAGAGCTGAGAAAGCAGGCCCAACATGAAAAAAAATCTGGGAACAACTGGCAAAGGACCTAGACTTGCCATTCTTCCTGGTCAGAAATGTGCCTTTACAGTGGTGATGGTTTCATAGTTGTATAGATATAAGTGTCAAAGCTTTTCAAATTGCACACTTTAGATAGGTGCAGTTTTTAAATATATCATTAATACCTCAATAAAGCTGTTAAACTTTTTAAAAGGAGAGAGAATTGTAGATATTATCTAGCTTGTAGATAATTGGCACTGTTTTTCATTTACAGGAAGTAGAGAGATGACCTAGTTCGTCTCTTCTAGCTTGTAGATAATTGGCACTGTTTTTCATTTACAGGAAGTAGAGAGATGACCTAGTTCCCCGGAACTAAATGTTCTTACCTATGAATTGGCTGGAAGGGAAAAGAGATAGGGTCTGTGCCCATAAGGTAGAAGTTCTTCCCAGAGATGTACCTAGCCTGACTGCATCAATGGTCAAACACACTGGTAAGCACCACGTTACTGAATGCCGTGTATTCCCACACAGATTTTGTCCTGCCTGCTAACGCAGTTAATGGTGGATCCTTGCCCCAAGGCTGTCACAGGGCAAAGAGAAGAGGTATTTGCTACTATATCCTCTACAATGCCTGGCAGTGTCTCTGCTTCAGAGGAGAGGCTCAGGAGCTATTTGGCACATAGGTGAGTGAGTGAATGGATTAAATAAAAAAAGGGCTGTCAACCTTCAACATCACAGTATCTTTTGGGCTTGGTCCTTGCTTGGCTGGACCAAGTCTAAATAAACCCAGAACTTCAATCTCTAGAATAAATTATTTTCTTTGCTCCCTGACCCCCTGCCTTATGTCAACTGTCAGGACTCTAACCGAGAGTGACAGTTCTCAGCTAGCTAGCCAGGGGCTCAATCTGACCGCTCACAGCCAGATGTGTCTACCATGACTGTGAGTGCACAGGGGCCCACAGGGCCCAGCAAGTCCCATCAGAATGTTGATGCAGAAGCTTCCAACATTAGGTTTTCAACTGAGAGGAACAAGCAGCCTTGACTTAAAGTCAGGCATTCTAGCATCCCAAAACAAAGAGCTAAGTAAAGTATTCATCTTGCCTTCCTGGAAAGATTGAGAACCTGCAAGTGGGTGAAAGGGCACACAATTCTTATGAAAATGCTACGACAGCTAGATAGTCAATATAAAAAAACGAAAGACTGATATTGGCAGCAAGGTAGGATCAGAAGGGTCAGGGCCCCTCTGGTACAGCTGGTCTCTGGGAGCTCTCAATGCCACCACCACTCAGCTGAAGGCAGGATGGAGGCAGTGGAGCAGGAGCAAATGCCTAGAGTAAGTGGGGGACCCACAGGGTTCAGGGTAAAACCTCAAGAGATACCATGAGCTTCTTCCAACTTCACTGCCTCCCTCTTCTTTAGGCACTCCTGTGTCATGGAATCTGGCTTCCCCTCTCTGGCCTCTGCCTGCAGTCCCAGTGACAGCCTCTAGCTTCAAAGTTCTCACTGGCTTCCAGGAAGGTAATAGACTCATTTGTGAGGCTAGGACCCAGGATTTGTGACAACCAAAGATTCTGATTCTCTGTGGACTCATGGGCCACAGTTGGCTACCTCCACTCAGAGCCTCCTTTATCAAGTGATGATGCCTCAGGACACTGAAATGATGTTACTTAGCTGAGAAATCCAAGTGGAGCTCAGGTCACAGTCCTATTACATATATGTGGAGTAAGCAGGTACAGGTGCTGGGGACATCAAACTTCCAAACTGAGAAAATATGCTCTTCCACCCACACGTGAGTCTCCAAGGGCAGCTCTCAGATTCCCTTGAAGGGTGATGACCACCAAAAGCAACATATGCTGGACCTACAGAGCCCCTGTAAGCCCCTTTCAGGCCGAGGAAGTAACCTCAGTAACAGCCTCCAGCAGAGTTTGAGGCCACACCAGGACTCAAGACACCTTCCCCTTCAGTCCCCTTTCTGTGAACTCTGCCCTCCTGATCGGCAGTTTCTTGCTGTTGCATCTGGGCTTTCAGCTCAGTATTTTGTTAAGCTGAACACTCCAGACTCACTGAGAGGCCTCCTCCTTCAGGAAGCCTTCCCTAACCTGCAAATCTCTAATCATGACATTAAGTGAACCTGGTAGCCGGGTACCTATCAAAGAGGGCTCTTTTCACTACCCTGCTTACTCCGTTCTGCAAGACTGCGGGGAGTAAGAGTATTGGTGTTCACGTAAGACACCAGCACATCCACACACACCATTAACAACATGTCATACACCTAGCTTCAATGACTGCAGGTTCACCTGCGGACAAAGCCACCCGGAAGATAAATCCAAGGGGCAGCGAAATGAGGAAGGTTTCCCTCACTTCCTATGAACTAAGGTTGTATGCTTTAACTAAGTCTGGCCAATGACTTTGCCTCAGAATACTTACCCTAGAAAACATTCCAGGTCAACAAGTCACCATGAGTGGATCTTCAGGTGCATGTATCCTAAAAGACTGACAACTGATCATGGGTGAAGGTAAACAATTCCTTACAGGGCAGGACCAGACTGTCATGTTGGGGTGAGGATGTGTGGGGGAAAAGAGTAACAAAGAAAGGTGGAAGAGACAGTTCTGCACACATGATTACTTTCACTTTAAAAGTTCAGGAAAGATTGGTAAAGGGACACGAAAATCAACTACACTGTATATCGATAAATTAAAATAAAAAATAAAAGTTCAAGAAAGAAGAGGAGTATTTCTCTCTGAACAGATGCCAAGAGACTGAAGGAAAAACGGTGACAGCCCCTTGGTCCAAGCCCTGGCTCTGCTCTTCACCATTCCCACCCCATCTAGAGGAAATCCTTGACCACTCAGGGCCTTAGAGCATCTCCCACTGGCTGCCAGGGTCTTCTTGGCTCCCTCTTCAATGTGGCCATCAGAATGGGTGGCCAGCTTGACCCTGGTGCTGTGAGGGACACACTCTAGCTGGAAGTCATCTCACGAAGGGTTCCCGAGCCACCTGGCTGGAGTATGCCCATCACCAGGGTATTGTGTGTTGGGGGAGAGGGACTGACAAGAGTCCAGCGTGAATCTGGCGGGGTAGGAGGTGCAGAGTCAAGGGCCGCGACGCTCCCCTTCGCACCCCGGTCCTCGGCCTCGGCCCTGGCGGGGGCTGGCACCCACCTCGGTCACGATGGTGGACAGGTAGACGTCCTTGCTGAACTCCCAGCCATCCAGGCAGCTCTCCTGCTCCAGCTGCTCCAGGTCCACGTCGCGCACCGGCTCCAGCCCGAGCGCAGAGAAGTTGGCGATGGTGGCGAGCCGGTAGCGCCGGCAGCTGTGGGGCACCTCGCGGCCGTCCTGCAGCCGCAGCGGGACACTGTGGTTGCGCCAAGCGCTGCTCAGGTTCGCGGTGTCGGGCACCCGGCAGTGGTGCTCCGGGGTCCCCGCCAGAAACACGACCGACATACTATTGAAGCCGTTGGGGACGATGCTGGCGCTGAGCAGGAAGAAGATGAGACGCTGAAAGGTCCCCCACTCGCCCAGGAAGGCGGTCACCTCGTCGTAGTCCTGCATGCTTCCAGACGCTGCTCTGCCCCTTGCACCGAGGGGTGATAAGAGCTTTCTCAGAGCAGTTCCCCGAAGGCGCCAGAACGTTCCCGGGACAAGCAGGCTGCTGGAAATCGGGGCGCGCGCCCGGACAGCGTTCCCGGGAAACAGGCTGCGGCCGTTGGCACGCTCCCGGTAGCTCGGCGCAAAGCGGGACGCCCCTGCAGAGACTCGGGCCACGCCGCCCTCCCGGCGGGCGCGGGGGCGGGCGGGGCTCC
>NW_007735127.1:37850-39266 GCF_000696425.1 Galeopterus variegatus
TGGGGCCGGGCCTGATGGCGGGGGGGCAGCCCGGCCCGGGCGCCGAGGGCACCTGCGGCGCGGGCGGAGCCTGTACCCTGGGGCCGGGAGGGGTCTCAGCGAGCGAGGCCCCGGGGGCATAGTCCGGGTAGCAGAGGCTCGGGTTTGGAAGACAGCAAGACTCGTGGCCGGTGCGTCCGGGGCCGAGCTCGCTCCTCCAGCGTGGGCCCGGCGGCTGGTGGGCGAGTGGCCTTGAGGCTCAAGCACGGTGTTAAACATACCCTCCTCTCCCAACTTTTGCCGACGCCTGCGAGGGAAATGTGACTGTCTCAGGATCTCACTGATAGCCGCCCTGGACACTATTCGTCCTTGAATTACTTTGAAACTGGCACTGTTAACTACTCCAGTGGAGTCTGGGAGCAATGACCTAGTTCTAATCTAAATGCCCTGTCTATATTTTGGTCTGAAACAAGCCATTTTGTTGTTCTTTAACTTGTTCAAGCAAATGTAAAAATTTAACTTCAAGGTTATTAATGAGCCCAGCCTAGGATTAAATGTTCCTCTCAGGTTAGTTATTTCTGCACAGTCAATTCAGGGGTTGACTGGTAATAAAAGGAACATCAACTAGGTATCAATATCAACTAAAGAAGCACTGTCTAATAGAATATGGAGCTACATTTGTAATTTCGAATTTTCTAGTAGCCATGTTAGTAAATTTTACAGATTTAGCAAATAAAAATATAGGACATGTAGTTAAATTTGAATTTCGTATAAAAAACGAATAGCTCTTTAGTATCAGTATCTTCCATGCAGGGATATATGAAATTCAAATGTAACTGAGTCTCTTGTATTTTACTTGTCAATGCTGCATATTAAAAAAGTAAAAAGAAATGGTTGAAATTAATGTTAATAATATATTTAATCCAGTATGTCCAGAACATTATCATTTCATCATAAAATCAATATAGAAATTATTGAGATATTTTACATTCTTTTATAATAATCATTGATCTTACTATTTCCCCCCCCAAACTAAATCTTGATCCAGTGTGGGACTGGCCATTAGCTTAGTTGGTTACAGCCAGGTGTTATAACACCAAGGTCAAGGGTTTGCATCCCCATACTGTCCAGTTGCCCAAAAAAAGAATCCAGTGTGTATTTTACATTTCGATTTGGACTGGCCACAGCTGAAGTGCTCAGTAGCCTCATCTAGCTAGTGGCTATCTTACTGGACATCACCATTCTACGTCCTTTAAGAATATGGGCTGCTAAGTTTATCACTTCAAGGTATTCCTTTTTATAATAACAGTGGCTTAATTATATAGAATTAAGTATACATTAATAAAAATCAGCTGTTGATGGGCCGGCCCGGTGGCGCACTGGATAGTGCGCCGCTTGGGAAGCGCGGCGGCGCTCCCGTCCGAGGGTTCGGATCCC
>NW_007735127.1:40266-48840 GCF_000696425.1 Galeopterus variegatus
AAAAAAAAAAAAAAAAAAAAAAAAAAAAAAAAAAAAAAAAATCAGCTGTTGGATAAACAGCATTTCATAGTGACTGTATTCTAAATTGAAAATAAAAATATAGAAGGGAAAGCTACGCTTGTCAGCAGGTTTTACACAAGGAAATATAAATATTTCTATAAAGCACACAGTAGGTTTTTTTAAAATTATGATTAAAATGTTATCACAGGTATTGATATTTGTTTTCTTTTCTTTTCTTTCTTTCTTTCTTTCTTCTTTTTTTTTTTTTTGGTGGCTTGTTGGTACAGGGATCTAACCTTGGACCTTGGTGTATCCAGCACCACATTTTAACCAGCTAGCTAACTGGCCAGCCCTAGTCATTTCTTTACAATTACTGTTCACTATTTCTGCTTCCTAAAGATGGATGGCTGTCCCTTCATGTACTTAATTCTTTCTAACATCTTATCTCAAGGAAGAGTCCTTATCTGAGACTAACTGAAAAAGAAAGTGAAGCTTCTTGAAAATAAGCCTGTTTCTTGTATCCTAAAATATTTTAATATTTCAGAATAAATGAAAGTTCCTATGAGAAGAATGTTGACTCAAACCAAACGAGGTAAAAAAAGTCTTATTTTAACATTAGGAAAATATCAGTTGGACATCAGAAAACACTCCTGAAAGGGTTTGAAAACAATTCAACGACTACCAAAGAAGTCCTACATCTTTAAGAAAATAAACCAGTTGTCATAGATGGCTTGTCCACATACACAAAGCAAAGAGCAACCTGGGGCGGCATCTTCCAGTTGTAGGTGGTACTGTGATTACTATCTGAACATTATTAGTGTTTAAATTACATCTTTTTTTGAGAGAGAGAACTAAATCTGAGTCAGTTACTCAAGTTCCTTTATTCCTTGAGATTCTGAATTAGGTTGTTCCTTTATTATATATAAGAGAAACTAAAACTGATTTATATGGCAGATAGCAGTTTCAGGTTTAGAACCCTAGATTAAATGAATTGAAATGCTAGCAGATGTAGTAGCTTGTCTCCAAGATGGCACCCACCCAATGATCCCTGCCTGCTGGTATTCATCCCTTGTGCATGTCCCTCCCACTTTGTACCAGGATTGCAGAAGTGATTGTACTTACATCACTTCCCTGATTATATTATAAAAGATTTCTATTTGTGGTGTTCTCTCTTTCACTCTGGGAGAAGCAAACGGGCATGTTGTAAGCAGCCCTTTGAGAGGCCCATGTGATGGCAAGCAGTGAAGTCTACCAACAGCCAGTGAGGAACTGAGGCCCACTGACAATCTTGAGTGAGCTTGGAAGCAGCTCCTTTAGCGTTGGTTGTGTCTTGAGATGAATGCCAACAACTTGACTACAACTTGATGAGAGACTCTGAATCAGAACCACCCAGCTAAGTGGTTCCCAGATTCCTGACTCTCAGGAACTATGAGAGATAATAAATGTTTGTTGTTTTAAACTCTTAAAGTTTGGCATATTATGTTATGTAGCAATAGATAACTAACACAGATTATTTGAACCAAACAATATGTTACATTAAAATCCAGAAGAATAGACATCTATAACTCCTTGATTTGTTTTTGCTTCTGTTCCACAGAATACAATTTTACAGATGAACCTTACAATTACTACTACAATAAGAGACAGTATAGTGCATTGGTTAAGAGCATAGCTTCTGGATATACAGTAGTAGAAAACCAGTATTCAACTGCTGACTCATTCAATTCCTAGCTTGTGAGCTTGGGCAAATTTTTAAAGTTTTCTAAGCCTAATTTCCTGGGATAGTAGTGCTTAGCTCAAGTGCCTCATACACGTAAAGTGCAAAATCAATATTAACTATAATTATTAGTTTTATTTTTGTTACTGACCCTGAAGAAGTACCTTAAGAACTATGTGTTCTCCATAGATTTGGATATGTGTGGAGGTCATATGGGCTGGAGCAGTAGAGTGGCTAGTTTAGACAGAATATTGAGTGAATACTTTTCTGAGAGGGCGATATCTGAGCTGAGATGCGAGGAATGAGAAGGAACCTGTCATGTGAAGATCTGGGAAGCAAGTGTACCAAGCAGAAGAGCAGCAAGTGCAAAGACTGTGTGGTAAGGGATGTGCTCTGGGTGTCTGAGTAACAGAGGGAAGATCAGCATGACTGGAACATTGTGTTCATAGTGAGCAGTGACAGGACCTCATAAGTCAGTGACATTGGCAGGAGGCCAGTTTATGTGGAAGCCAGATCATCTAGAGCCTTGTAGACAGTGGCAAGGAGTTTGAATTTTATTCTAGGTGAGAAACTATCAGAGTACAGTATTTCTAAGCAGAGAAAAGATCAAGTCTGATTTCTATCATAAAAGGAGCATTCTGGCTTGCTGTATGGAGAATTAACTGTAGAGGACAAGAATAAAAACAGGCTGACTGATTAGGAAGTTATTACAGAATCATAAGAAAAAGTATACGATGTCCTGAACTAGAGTACTATATGTGAAAGAGATACATAGATGAATTCAGAATATTTTGGAAGCAAAAAGTGACATGACCTACTATTTGATATGAGCATGAGGGAAGGAAATTAAGGATGACTCCTGGATTTTTAGCCTAAGCATCTTGTGGCTTTTCATGCCAGTTTTTGAAATGGGGAAATTTGGTAGAATAGGGGTTTGGGAAATTAATTGGTTTATTTTGTGTTTTTTGCTTTTTAAAAATTGTGGCAAAACACACATAACATAAAATTTACCATTTTAACCATTTTAAGTACAATTCAGTGGCATTAAGTATATTTACATTTTTGTGCAACCATCACCACCATCTATCTAGAACTCTTCATCTTGCAAAACTGAAGCTCTGTACCTATTAAACAATAACTCCCCAGTCCCTACTTACCCCCATCCCTGTCAACCACCATTTTACTTTCTGTCCTTATGAATTTGACCACTCTAGGTGCCTCATATAAGTGGAACCACATGGTATTTGTCCATTTGTGACTGTTTTTTTGCTAGTTAGCAGCATGATGTCCTCAAGTTTTATCCTTGTTGTAGCATGTGCCAGAATCTCATTCCTTTTTAAGGCTGAATAATATTCCATTGTATGTATATACTACATTTTCTTTATCCATTCATCTATTGATGGACACTTGGGTTGCTTCCACCTATTGGCTATTGTGAATGATGCTACTATGAACATGTGTACTAATATCTATTTGAGTACCTGCTTTTAATTCTTTTGGGTATGTCCCCTGGAGTGGAAGTGCTGGATCATACTTATATGGTAATTCTATGTTTAACTTTTTGAGGAACCATCATACTCTTTTCTCTGGCTGCTGTACAATTTTACATTCCCATCAACAAGCACACAAGGGTGCCAATTTCTCTACATCCTCACCAACACTTGTTTTTTGTTTTGTTTTTATGCAATCTCACTGCTGTAGACTGGATGCCCCCCCAACCTCATTGAAGCTTAATCCCCACTGTAACTGTTGAAGGTAGGAAATCCTATTATGGTAATTGAAAGGTGGAGACTTGAAGACATGATTAGATTGTAGGACCATGCCCTAGTGAATGGATTAAAAATGGTGGTCAAGGGCATTGTTCTTAGGGCTTTAAAAGTAGAGCACATGAGAGGTTAGTTTCTCTCTGCTCCACCATTTTTGCAATGTGATACTCTGCTGTCACTGAAGTTACCATCAAAGAGAGCCTTCACCAGATGTATTCCCTGGATTTTGTACTTCCTAGCCTCTGAAACTGTGAGCAATGTGATACTCTGCTGTCACTGAAGTTACCATCAAAGAAAGCCTTCACCAGATGTATTCCCTGGATTTTGTACTTCCTAGCCTCTGAAACTGTGAGCAATGTTTTCTTTATAAAATACCCAGTTCCATGTATTTTGCTATAAGCAACAGAAACAGACTAATATAGAAAATTGGTACTAGAGAAGTGGGGTGTTGCTTATGCTTATAACAAATAATTGAAAATGTGGAAGTGGGTTTGGAACTGAGTGTTAGGCAAAGGTTGGAGGAGTTTGGAGGACTCAGAAGAAGATAAAAAGACAAGGAAAAGTTTGGAATGTTTTACAGACTGGTTATGTAGTGGTGACCAGAATGCTGATAGAAATATGGTCTGTAAAGACCATTCTAAGGAGGTCTCAGATGTAAATGAGAAAGGACTCACTGGAAACGGGGGCAAAGATCACCTCTGCTATGAACTGATGAGGAACTTGGCTGCATTATGTCCTTGTCCTAGGACTTTGTGGAAGCTGGAACTTAAGAGTTGTGAACCAGAGTATTTGGTGGAAGAAATTTCTAAGCAGCAAAACATTCAGGTAACTAGGTGGCTACTTGTAACAGCCTACTCTGAGTTATGGCAGCAAAGGCATGACATAAAGCTGAAATTTAAAGGGAAGCAGAGTATAAAGATTTGGAAAATTTGCAGCCTGGCCATGTGGTAGAGAAGCAGAGAGCACTTTCAGAACAAAGAGGCAATGGTGCTAAGAAGATTAGTGCAAAAGAAAGGGATTATCAAGAGAAGGGGGAAAAGGCCCTGAAGGCATTGCAGAAGGTTCTGGGGCCAACCCTTCCATTTCGGGCCAAAGCCTAGGGAGACAAAGTGGTCTTGGGGAACAGGCCTGAGGTGCCCTCCGTGGGCTTGATACCCAGGGCCACCTCAGGAAGCTGCTTCCAGCACCGGCACCCCAAACTTGTCCCTGGTGTGGCTGGACCCACAGCTTTGGAAGATAAAAGCCAGAAGACTTGGAGTCATCCATGTGGTGTTAGGTCTTCAGGCTGGCAGAGTGCAAGAGCTGTGAAGGCTTGGGAGCCTTCACCCTGATTTCAAAGGATGTATGGAAAAGTCGGGGGCCCAGGAAGAGATCTGTTACAGGTGTGGAGTCACCACAGACAGTCTTCACTAGAGTGATGCTGAGCGGAAATGTGGAGTCAGAGTTTCAGCAGAAAAACCCCAACAGCGCCATACCTAGTGGAGATGTGAGAGCAGGACTGCCATAGAGACCCCAGACCTGTGGAGCTACCAGAGTGAAATACCAGCCTATGAAAGCTAAAGCATCAACTGAGACCAGGAAAGTCATACGAATGGAGCTGCCTGAGGACTTGGGGACCCAGCCCCTGCACCAGTGTGTGCAGGACATCGAACATGGAGTCAGGGTACATGATTCACCAGCTTTGAGATTTAATGCCTGCCTTGATGGGTTTTGGACTTGCTAAGGACCTACCCCTTTCTTTTGTCCTATTTCTCCCTTTTTGAATGGGAATATGTACTCTTTATTTGTCCCACCATTGTATCTTCGAAATAGATAACTTGTTTTGAATTCATAGACGGGACTTTGAGACTTTGGATTTTTGAGTTGAAACAAGTTAAGACTTTGGGGAAGAAATGAATGTATTTGTATGTGAAAACAACATGAATTTGGGGGGGTCAGGGGCAGAATGCTGTAGACTAGATAACCCCCCAACCTCATTGAAGCTTAATCCCCACTGTAACTATTGAGGGTGGGAAATCCTGTTATGGTAATTGAAAGGCAGAGCCATGAAGAAGTGATTAGATTGTAGGACCATGCCATGTGAATGGATTAAAAACGGTGGTCAGGGGTGTGGTTCTGAGGGCTTTAGAAGTAGAGCACATGAGAAGTTAGTCTCTCTCTGCTCTCTTCATTCTGCCATTTTTGCAATGTGATACCCTGCCATCACTGAAGTTATGTCACTAAAGAAAGCCTTCATCAGATGTATTCCCTGGACTTTGGACTTCCTAGCCTCTGAAATTGTAAGCAATAAATGTCGTTTTCTTTATAAAATACCCAGTTCCGTGTATTTTGTTATAAGCAACAGAAATGGACTAATTCACTCACCAACACTTGTTATTTTCTGGTTTATTTTGATGGTAGCCATCCTAATGGGTGTGAAGTTGTTTTGATTTGCACTTTCCTGATGATTAGTGATGTTGGGCATCTTTTTTTTTTTTTTTTCCTTTTTGTCTTTTTTCGTGACCGGCAACGGATCGCAACCCTCAGTGTCGCGCCTGTACCGGACCGGGACCGGCAACGGGATCGCAACCTTCGGTGTTGCTCCCGCACCTTGCTCAGCCAGTGAGCGGCCAGTCTGTATGTGGGATCCGAACCCTCAGCGGGAGCGCTGCCGCGCTTCCCAAGCGGCGCACTGTAGCAGTGCGCCACCGGGCCGGCCCATGTTGGGCATCTTTTCATGGGCTTATTGGCAATTTGTGTATTTTCTATGGAGAAATGTCTGCTCAAGTCTTTTGACAACTTTTTAAGTCAATTTTTATTGTAGTTTCTGTTGTTGAGTTATAGGAATTATTTATATATTCTGTATATTAACCACTTATCAGATATATGATTTGCAAATATTTTCTCCCATTCCATGAGTTGCTATTTTACTGTTGATTGTGGCTTTTTATGCACAGAAGTTTTATATTTTGATGTGGAGTATACTTACATTTATAAAGCAAATATATTTTACAGTTTCTTGTAGTTTTAGGTTTAGCCTAACTTCTTAAAAGTATATATAAAATGTTAACCTTGCAAAAGACAGGAGATTTTTCCCCAGTCTAGTCTCTGCTGTAAGGTAAAGAATTGTAGCACAGCAAGGTTGCTGGCTCAGAGGACACACAGGTTACTGACTGATATGTAAAGATACTGGGAAATAGCTGTAAGGAGAGAGAATGTTTGCTAAGATCAAGTTTTTGTTGGTGGATCAACTTAGCTTTTTACAAATTGCATTATGGAATGTCACTTTGCTTGTTTTACTAAATGTTACCAGCTGATATCTTTTCCTATGTTCTTTTCCTGTAACTTCCTGGTCTGGAGAATAAATGCAGGAAGAGAATCCCAATTCGTGGTTAATTTCCCAAATGGAAGGAATGCCTCTCTCTTGAAGATTCCAGGAGATTAACCCCTTCAGGGCTTCTCACTGCTCAGAAGAGATGGGCTTTGAGTAATTCTTTGAGGCCCTGTCACCCAGGGGAAGAGGGGTGACAAATCCATGGGAGGCAAAGCACCATTTTGATGTAGTCCAATTTATCTGTTTTTTCTTTTGTTGCTTATGTAAGACTTTTATTTTAAATATAGGTTTGAGGGCCGGCCCGTTGGCACACTGGAGAGTGTGCTGCTTGGGAGCGCGGCGGTGCTCCTGCCGAGGGTTCGGATCCCATGTGGAGATTGGTTCCTGCTCACTGGCTGAGCGCGGTGCGGGCGCAACACCGAGGGTTGCGATCCTGTTACCGGTCAGTAAAAAAGACAAAAAGGAAAAAATAAATAAATATAGGTTTGAAATGTCTATTAGACATACAAGTGAGATGTCAAATAGTTGGATATATGAGTCTGAAGTTCATAAGAGAGGTCAGAATGAGATATAAATTAAGGAATTATCCACATATGGATGGTATTTAAAGCCATGAATCTGGACGAGATCACCCAGGAGAGAAGATCTATAGGAAGACATAGATTTCCCTATGGAATAGGTCAGAGTAGAGTGAAATTCCATAGAAAAAATCAGGAGGTCTTGGCCGAGTTAAATGTGGATAATATAAGTTATTAACTATCTTAATGTGCTCTTCTGAACTAGGTGCCAGGTTAGGGTGGAAATTAGAAGGCCCCGGTCAAGAATCAATTGGGTCTGCTATTGTATTATTACTAATAATATACTAATAATAGCGCATGACCTCATTTTTTTTTTTTTTCTGACCGGTAAGGGGATCACAACCCTCTGCATGGTGTTGCCTGTGCCACACTCAGCCAGCGAGCACACCGGCCACCCCTATATAGGATCTGAACCCGTGGCCTCGGTGCTACCACCGCCACACTTTCCCGAGTGAGCCACGGGGCCGGCCCCCCATGACCTCATTTAATCCTCACAACGGCTCTATGAAATTTATATTCTTGTTACCCTTACTTTACAGACAAAAAAACAGAAGGGAAGTAATCTACCCAGTTGCTATTGTTACTGTGTGGCAGGTCCAAATTAGAACTCTGGTCTGTCTGTGTGATAGTTAATTTTATATGTCAACCTGATTGGGTTAAGGGATGTCTAAGTAGCTAGTAAAACATTATTTTGGGTGTGTCTGGGAGGGTGTTTCTGGAAGAGATTAGCAAGCATTTGAATCCGTAGACTGAGTAAGATTGGCCCTCAAAAATGTGGGAAGGCATCATCCAATCCACTGAGGGCCTGCATAGAACAAAAAGGCAGAGGAAGGGCAAATTTTCTAATTCTCTCTCTCTCTTCTTGAGCTGGGACATCTATCTTCTACTGTCCTTGGGAAATTGGAGCTCCTGGTTCTTGGGCCTTCTGACTCTGGGCCTTACACCAGCACCACCACCACTCTCAGGACTTTGGACTAAACTAAATTACACCACTGGCTTTCCTGGTTGTCCAGCATGCAGATGCATATCATGGAACTTCTTAGCCTCTATAATCACATGAGCCAGTTCCCATAAAAAATATCCTTTTATTATTTTTGGGCATCTTTTCATGGGCTTATTGGCAATTTGTGTATTTTCTGTGGAGAAATGTCTGCTCAAGTCTTTTGACAACTTTTTAAGTCAATTTTTATTGTAGTTTCT
>NW_007735127.1:49653-52103 GCF_000696425.1 Galeopterus variegatus
GTGAGTTGAGGAGCATCTGTATATCTTATTGGTGCTGTTTCTCTGGAAAACGCTGAATAGTACAATCTGCCTCCAAGCCTGCACTCTTAATTATTAATGCTACATGTCATTACTCTAAAAAATGAAATTTAGCTCTGGGCCCTTACCAAGGGCCCACAGCCTCCTTAGTTTTCATGTCACCATAGTCACATCTCTGCAGTGGTGAATGGTCCAAAAGAGATGGTGCTATTCCTGCCACCTTAGTTAGGCTGACCTGAAGTCTCTTCTTCTGAACACTCCAGATCTTAACACTGTGCCAGGTTCTCACATACCCCAAATAAAGAAAAAGAAGGGAGATGGACACAGCATACTAGGCCCAACAGAAGTTGTCATGCTTTTACTCCCTTTCCTCTTCAATCTAGATACTATGGTCCTTTGCTTCAGTCAATCTCAGTTCCTTCATTGTCTTGTCATTCTGTTCACCTACACTACAAAGCCCCAAATCCAACTATCTGTGCGCTTCACTCCTACCCTGGGACAAACAACCACGTGAATTGGTGTTTCTACAAATTTACATTTCTAATCACAGTTGGACCCTCAACCCACTTGTCACTCTTCCAACCCATGATTTCCTTCAACCCATAAACAATCCCCCTTCTCTCCTGTATCTTAATTGAGCAGCTTGGATTGACAGTAAAGAGTAAAATTGTTTGACATATCTTGGGCTTAGATTTTGCAAGATGAGTAAACATAAGGACCAGGGTAGTGTCAAGAGTGTGAGTGAACTGATGGGATCATGAGGTGTAAACTGGAAGGGAGCTGGCCAGTTAGCTCACTTGGTTAGAGTGTGGTGCTGATAACACAAAGGTCAGGGGTTCAGATCCCCTTACCAGCTAGCTGCAAAAAACCAACTAATCAACCAAACAAACAAAAAAACTAGAAGGGAAAGAAATGGACGTCATGTCAGAGCTGAAAGGTTGGGAGGAAAACAACAGGTCCGAGAGTTAGGTGGAGCTGTTGTGACTGATGAGTGAAGGTAAAAGTCAAGTACTGTGAGGCTGAGGTGTAGAATTTACTAATCCTCCTGACCACAGAAGTTACCAACACCTTGTGCTGGGTTCCAGAGCGCTCACAGGATGTTGATAAGCATCCAGGCAGATTGTTGGTAACAACTAGAAGGGCACAGCACAAACTAAAGGAGGCATTTCGCATACGTGAAAGTAAAGGATTTGTGGCAGTGGCGATCGAGGAAAATGCTGAGACCTTGCCTGGCTCTCAAGTTAATGGGAAGTGGAAAATGAGCAGCCTCCACTTGAGAGATAGGGCCACGAGGAAAGTGGAGTGATCAGGGCAAGCCAGGTCTCTGCCAAGATGGAGAGAGCAACCAGGAATATACTTGAAAGAGGAGAGTTGTTTGTCCACAGTGGAATGGGAGTTTCAGAGAACACAGTAATGGGGAAGGCAACCATGGGAGGGTGAGCTGGTGGGCTGCCCAGGGGTGGGGAGCACAGTGGGGAGTCAGAATGGGAGTATTTGACAAGAAGGATTAAATTTGTAGTGCTGGAGAAAGATCATCTCAAGGTTCTCAAAATCGGGTTTTAGACTTTTCTGTGCCAACTCAGACAGAGGCACTTAGGTCATAGTTCAAATCCTCATAATTTTTTATGACCCATGCAGCAGTCTGTTAAATGTAACCTTGGTGATAAGGTAATTTGCCTTAGCAAAGTAACCTCGGCTTGGTCTAAATCAGGGTAGAGGTGACTGCTGCTCAAGCAGAATGAGAGGAAAGGTGTAAGTCTGCCCAGCTCTGGATAGGAGAAAATGACTTTGACCTGGGTCTCAGCTTCCACAAAGCTGAGCCCCAGGTTGGGGAACTGGGCTAGTTGCTGAGGACATCTGGCTGGAGTTTGTAATCTGACTAGATTGAGCTCACCGAGGGCAAGAATTTTGTATTCTTCATTTTCATTATCTTCGCTACCCAAGACCTGGCACTTAGTTGACACTCAATAAAAGTTTTTATTTTTTAATTTTTATTATGATTAGAAAAGTAATTTATGTTATTTGTGAAGCATGTGTGAAGCATTTGTGAAGCATAGCAAACTACAGAAAAAACTAAAACAGAAGTCATCTATAATCCCACCATCGAACCATACCTACTGTTAATACCTTGACATACTTTCTTCCAGTCTTTTTTTCATGCCTTTTAAACACAGTTTATTCATTCATTCATTATTTGGTTAATGCTCATATATTGTTTTTAATACTTGCATTATTTCATAAGCATTTTATCATATTATTAAAAATAATTCTTTTTTTGTGTGTGTGTGTAGCTGGCCTGTATGGGGATCTTAAACCTTGACCTTGGTGTTACAAGGCAATGCTCTAATTGAGCTAACTGGCCAGCACTTTATTTTTTATTTTATTTTATTTTGTTTTGTTTTATTTTTTTATTCTATATTTTATTTTATTTT
>NW_007735127.1:52491-61692 GCF_000696425.1 Galeopterus variegatus
GTGTAGCTGGCCTGTATGGGGATCTTAAACCTTGACCTTGGTGTTACAAGGCAATGCTCTAACTAATTGAGCTAACTGGCCAGCACTTTATTTTTTATTTTATTTTATTTTGTTTTGTTTTATTTTTTTATTTTATATTTTATTTTATTTTATGACCGGTAAAGGGATCTTAACCCTTGACTTGGTATTGTCAGCACCACGCTCACCCAGTGAGTCAACCGGCCATCCCTATATGGGATCCGAACCCATGGCCTTGGCGTTATCAGCACCACACTCTCCTGAGTGAGCCACAGGCTGACCCCCGGCCAGCACTTTAAAGTAATTCTTAAACACTTTTTTTATTTTTACTTATTTACTTTGGCAGCTGGCCAATACGGAGATCCAAACCTTTGACCTTGGTGTTACAACACTGTGCTCTAACCAATTGAGCTAACCAGCCAGCCCTTAAACACTGTTTTTAAAGACTGCATAATATTCTTTCATAAGGACATAATGTTATTTAACTATTTTCATACTTAGTTTTTTTTTTTTTTTTTTCCTTTTTGTCTTTTTTTGTGTCCAGCAACGGGATCGCCCCCCTCGGTGTTGCGCCTGCACCTCGCTCAGCCAGTGAGCGGGAACCAGTCTATATGTGGGAACCGGTCTGTATGTGGGATCCGAACCCTCGGCGGGAGCGCCTCCGCGCTCCCAAGCGGCAGCACTGTAGCAGTGCGCCACTGGGCCGGCCCGATACTTAGTTTTTTAAGATTGCAAATAATGCTGTAATAAATATCTATATGCATATATACTTAATATACTTCTGATTATTTTTTAATTATGAAATCAATACATCAAAAAACCACAAAAACAAACAAACCCACAATCCAAGTGTTTTAAGCCTCTGGAAACACTTTGCCAATTTGCTTTCCAGAAAAAATGAACCAGTTTGTATTTCCACCAGAAAGGTATGAGAGTGCATCTCATTATATTTTCATCAGTATCAAATACTGTCCTTTTGTAATCTTTCTAATTTGTTAGTTGGGACATGGCATCACATTGTTGCTTCAATTAGTATCTGTTTGAGTACTTGTGAAGCATAGCACATTTTTTGTGTTTATTAGACAATATTTTCTCGTTTGAAAAGTAATTACCTTTGCCCATTCAACTATAATAATGATACTAATAATAAATTCAATTGTTTGCTCAACAAATATTTACTGAACACCTACTGTGTGCTAAGCACTGTTCTAACTGCTGAGGATACAGGAGTGCTCCTCATGGAGCTCACAGTCTAGTGGAGGGAGAAGGACAATAAACAAAATGAAGAAGTAAATTAGGATGTCAGAGGGAGATAAGTACTATATTAGTCAGTTTTCTGTCAGTTATAACAGAATACCTGAAACTGGGTAATTTATAAAGAAAATATATTTATTTATTATAGTTTTAGAGGCCATCTGGTGAAAGCCTTCTTCCTGGTGGGCACTCTCTGCAGAGTCCCAAGGCAGTGTAGGGCATCATGTGGTGGGGGCAAGAGCATGCTCTACAATTTTCTTATAAAGCAGCCAGTCTGCTCCTGTGATGACCCATTAATTCATTAACCCACTAATCCATGAATAGATTAATCCATTCATGAGGGCATAGCCCTCATGGTCCAATCACCTCTTAAAGGTCCCACCTTTCAAATATCATATTGGGGATTAAGCTTCTACATGAGCTTTGGAGGGACAAACAATTCAAACCATATTCAATATTAGGGAGATAAATGAAGCGGGGATGGGTAAGGTTAGGACAGAGAGAGAACAGAATACAATTTTAAATAAGGTGGTCAGTTAAGGACTTTTAAGAAGGTGATGTTTGAGCAAAGACATGAAGGAAGTAAGGGAGCAAGCTGTAAAGGTACCTGGGAAGAGTACTTCTAGGTAGAGGGAACATGTGGAAGCAGGTGTTGCATGTTCAAATAGCAAGGCCGGATAGCCTGAATGAAGAAAGCAATAGAGAGTGTAATAGGAGATGAAGTCAGAGAGCTAAAAGACGGGGGGAGAGGTGTGGTACAGATTGATTAGGGCCCTATGAGCTGGGTGACCATATGCTCTCATTTGAATGTTTGTTCTCTCTGAAACTCATGAGATGAAGTCAGAGAGCTAAAAGACGGGGGGAGAGGTGTGGTACAGATTGATTAGGGCCCTCTGAGCTGAGTGACCATATGCTCTCATTTGAATGTTTGTTCTCTCTGAAACTCACGTTGAGATTTAATTGATGTGGGGCCTTTAAGAGGTGATTATGTCATGAGGGATCCGCCCTCATGAATGGATTAATGCTTTATCGCAGGAGTGGGTGGGTTTGTTATAAAATGAGTTCTCCTGATTTCTTCTGTCTCTTGTGTGCTCACTTCTGCCTTCCACCATAGGATGACCCTCTCCAGATGCCAGCGCCATGCTCTTAGACTCCCCAGCCTCCAGAACTCTGAGAAATAAATTTCTTTTCTTTATGAACTACCCAGTCTGTGGCACTCTGTTATAGCATCAGAAAATAAATTAAGATACCATTTATAATTTAGTGTTCAAATTGGGAGACTTTTAGAGTGAAAGGTGGGGATGGGAACTATTAATAATTACACTAGGCAAATAGAAACTGAAACTGTCCTGGACAACCTGTGACATGGAATCATCCTACTTATAACCATTGTAAGGACTTGACCTTTTTAAAAATTTAACTGAGATGGGAGGCCATTGGAAAGTTTTGAGCAGAAAAGTAACATGATATACTTGACATCACTCTAACTGCTATGCTGAGAGTAGATTGAAGGAGAACATGAGCAGAATTAAGGAAGAGGGACCTGTTAGGAAGCTAACAGCATCCAGGCAAGAAACTAGATTGTAAATATGTTGAAATTATGGCCAAAGACTTTATTGACATATTAGATGTGGGGTGTGAGAGAAAAAGCAACCAGAAAAATGGAGTTGCTATTTATTCATATGGGGAAGACTTTAGGAAGAGCAGATTTGGGGAGAAATTAGGTGCAAATGTTAAGTTTGATATCCTATTATATATCCAAGTGAGCATATTGAGTGGGCAGTTAGTATGTGAGTCTGGAGTTCAGCTTTCTTTATATATTTGGTGAATGTCAATGTAAAGATGATATCTAAAACCATGAGACTGGATTTTTTAAAAAGGAAAAGAACCAAAGACTAAGTTCTGGCCACTTCAGTAGTAAGCAGTAGGGTAGATAAGGAAGAACCAGCAAAGGAGATGTTGAAGGAGCAGCCAAAAAGGTAAGAGGAAGGCCGGCCCGGTGGCGCACTGGATAGTGCGCCGCTTGGGAAGTGCAGCGGCGCTCCCACCCGAGGGTTCGGATCCCACATACAGACCGGTTCCCGCTCACTGGCTGAGCGAGGCGCGGGAGCAACGCCGAGGGTTGCAATCCCGTTGCTGGTCCCCGGTCCGGTACGGGGGCAACACTGAGGGTTGCGATCCGTTGCCGGACACGGAAAAAAAAAAAAAAAAAGGTAAGAGGAAGGCCGGCCCGGTGGCGCACTGGATAGTGCGCCGCTTGGGAAGTGCAGCGGCGCTCCCACCCGAGGGTTCGGATCCCACATACAGACCGGTTCCCGCTCACTGGCTGAGCGAGGCGCGGGAGCAACGCCGAGGGTTGCAATCCCGTTGCTGGTCCCCGGTCCGGTACGGGGGCAACACTGAGGGTTGCGATCCGTTGCCGGACACGGAAAAAAAAAAAAAAAAAAAAAAAAAAAAAAAAAAAAGGTAAGAGGAAAACCAAGCAAGTTTGGTGTCCTGGAAAGCATTTCAAAGAAGAAAGAAAAATGAGTTTGTCAGATACCTTGAGAGGTCAAGTAAGATGAGAACTATGAATCAACCACTGAATTCAGAAACATGCTTTGGGGACCTTGATAAAGCTGTTCTTGTGAAAGATGGGGGCGAAAACTTAATTGTAGAGGGTTCAAAGGAAAATTGGAAGGAAGAAATTGGAAATAACAAGTATACAGCAATCTTTTGAGGAGTTTTGTTGTAACAGGACAAGGAGAAATGGGGCACTAGCTGAAGGCAGAAGTGGGGTCAAGAGATTTTCAGGCATCACAGAGTCACAGCTGTTCACATGCTGAATGGGAAAGACCCAGTAGAGAGGGAAAAGACTGATGATGGGGGCCAGAGTCAGCAGCAACATCTCTGTGCCCAATTATATAGCTTCCATATGCTTAAGGGTTATGAATCAGAGCTGAGTATCTCTCCTGTTTTCCCGTTTTCCTAATCAATCTTTTTTTTTTTTTTGGCAGCTGGGCCGCCTAATCTACCTTCTTGAACAAAGGTTTTCCAAAGAAAGAAAGGACAAGATGATTATTAACCTATACTCTTGCTTAGACAAGATTGTGTTAGGCATGCACATTAGTCAAAGGTCTGAGTTGGGTACTTTAACATTCCAATGATGCTTGGCTAAGGTTATCACCTTTGAGTTTTCTCCCCAGGAAATAATGACTCCAGCCTCGAAATAACATCAGGGACTAGAGGCTCACCAGAGCACTACCAGGCACAGAACCCATGATGCCAAGAACCTTGTTCATCATGGAATCGTGACCTCTGACTCAAGCCACCTGCAAACGCTATGATTACACCTCCGTCCTTGCTCCCTCCCTGTGCATACCCACATTCTTTTTTTCCCTTTAAAAACCCTAAAATTTAGCCAGTCAGGGAGGCGGGCTAACATTGCTACTCTGCTCACATGCTCTGTCTGCTGTAATAGATCCTTCTTCCTGGCACTAATTTTTGTCTCAGATTGTTTCTTGGCTCGATGAGCAACTGAACTCAATTAGATCTTTGTGGCTTG
This sequence comes from Galeopterus variegatus, assembly GCF_000696425.1. Lineage (NCBI taxonomy): Eukaryota > Metazoa > Chordata > Mammalia > Dermoptera > Cynocephalidae > Galeopterus > Galeopterus variegatus. The sequence goes on from NW_007735127.1 coordinate 57,308, forward strand.
GTTACAAAAGCAGAAACGAACAAAAAGCAGATTGGTCATTTCAAAGTTACTTTCCTTGTAAGGTGGGGACAGAGAGACAGACAACAGAAAAATAACTGATTATTTAACATCAGGTTACTTCAGACTATATCCTCTTTGGGTAAGGATTAAAGCAGAGGGTACTTTATTATCATGCCTATTGAAGATTTAAACTGGCCTGTTTGGGAAATTGGTTGTTATCTCTGTTTCCTCATTTCCTGAAGGTCAGACCACAACTTGGTTCAGATTTGGTGAGGTGGAATTTAGCAGGGGTGGATTTTTAGTCTGGTCTATTGGGGCCTAGTGCAGGAACTCCCAAATAATGGCCTCCTATAACTTTTATTTAACACTGTTTACCAGCAAAATATATCTTAAGCTAGTTTTAGAAAACGGAAAGCTTAGTCACATGCTCAAAAAAAGCACAACAAATAGGTGGTGAGGTGTAAACACTGAAACTTGTAGCTAGGAACAGCTGTTGGCTGCCTTCTTGAAGGTGGATATACCATATGAACCAGGATACTTGATTTCTTGTTACATTTCACTTGTAAATTACTATTAATATCTGCCATTGTGGTATAACATGAAATGTATTTGGTCTTTGTCCTTGGTTCCCTGTCATAAAATTCTTAACACCCCTGGAATTTCCTGAGTGATAGGAGTATCTTTTCCTATTCATAACGAGCTTCTTTGATAATTTCTGAGTCAATGCTAATCAGGTTACTTAGGAGGAGCCCTTAGATTGCTTCAGCATGGGGCCAGTCACCAGAGAAAGATCACTTTTGTAGGATCAGAGGGTTGGAATTTTCAGCCCCACCCACTGACCTGTGGGAGGGCGTGGGGCTGGAGATCAAGCTCTATAAAAACTCTTGGACAACAAGATTTGGTGAACCGCCAGGTTGGTGATTCCATGTGCTGAGAGGGTGGTGTACCAAACTTCACAGGGACAGTTACTCCTGCGGTTGGGACCCTTCTAGACCTCGCCCTATATACCCCTTAATCTGGCTGTTTATCTGTATCCTTTATAATAAACCGGCAAACGTGTTTCCCTGAATTCCACGAGCAGTCCCAGCAAATTAATCAAACCCAAGGAGGGGGTTGTGCACCTAAGGCAGTGTTAGAATTGAATGAATGAATTTGTTTTTTGGCAGCTGGCTGGCATGGGGAACAAAACCCTTGACCTTGGTGTTGTAACACCACACTCTAACTGACTGGGCTAACTGGCCAGCCCAGAATTGAGTTGAATTATATGACACACAGTTGGTGTTGGCTGGAGAATTGTTTGGTATGTGGGGACCCCCCCCACATCTGGTTACAGAAGTGTTCTGTGTTGAATGTAAGAGTTGAGAGGAAAAACAGTTTGTTTTCTTCCACTAACAGCCATCAATTTCTCTCAAAGGAGTATATAACATTTTCTGGATAGGAATACTGCATATAATCATTTGGGTATAGCAGTATATGAGTTCATTTCAAAAACTACTATAATCTCAAATGTGCCGTTTACCTGTATACTTTCACATGTACACACATATATATACTCACACACACTGTTGTCATCTAATTGTTATGTTAATACAATGGCATTCTTTTTATTTGGATAGTATTTGTATGTTTAAAAGTGAGTGTTAATCCTTATATGGATTTTGCCACTCCTTGGCTAACACATTTTTAAAAAATCTTATAAATCCATTTCATCAAATTAATTAGTAAGGAGGACTGTCTAGAAAAAAAAATTTTTTTTTAAACAAGGAGATTATCTGTAAGAGTGGTCCAGAATTTAGTCTATGACAAGCATTTCTCTACAGCAAGACATATTTTAGGGTTAATTGTTATAGTTGGTCCATTTCAGCGGTAAAGGTTTGGTTTCTTCAGTTTTATCTGTTTTTCAGCTCACCAAATGGGGTAGAAATTTGATCAGAATGCAGTTACTAAAACCTTGGGATTTTCTTCTCTGTCCGTTGAATCTCTTGTTTTTTTCCAAGATCTGAACCTGAAAATAAAATAGCTGCTAAAGAAAATCAAATATTCAAGATAAATAATAACATTCAAGACTCTCCTCTTCAAAATGCCAAACTGACACTGAAAAACATTTCTCCAATCAATGAACAAGTAATTATTTGTGAACTCTAACAAGAACCTCATAGGGCCGTCCGGTTAGCTTATTTGGTGAGAGCATGGTACTGACGGGATGAAGGTCACAGGTTCAGATCCCCTTACCAGCCAGCCACGAAAAAAAAAAAAAAAAGAACCTCATGAGAGTAGGGCTAGTATTTTATGACTTTGAACATCTGAGGCCATTTTCTTAATTAAACATGAAACTCAGAATTTAAACTCTTTCAGTTTCTCTGAGGAAAGGATAGAGGGGTAAGAATGAAATTCTTGGCAATTAAGGTTGTATTGAAGTAGTCATGTCATTAGAAGAAAACAACTTATCAAAAATCCCCAACTTTTGCTGTAAGTGCTCTGTCAGGGATCAGAATCCATTCACATATAGACTTACCTTTATCATGGCCAGGCAGTGAAAATGTTTAATCTTATATTTCCTCAAAATAGCCATATGAAATATTCCCATATAACAGATGGGAATACTAAGGTTTAGTGAAAATTACGTGATTTGCCCAAATTTATGTAGTAGATTTGAGATTTGAATCCAGGCAGTTTCACTGTAGAATCTAAACTTCTCCTACCATAGCACTATCTTTTAAATGTTTGATAATCTGTGTTATCGTAGACAGATCTTTGGTCTTTGTCTCTGGTTATTGACAGCGAGTTCCTAAACTCTTGTAATTTACTGAGTGATAGGGGCAATAAGAACATCTTTTGTTTTAATGAGGCAACTCTTGCCAGGGCCCTACTTAGACAGCTTCAGAATGGGGGCTGGTCACCAGACAGACCAAGCCTTGATTAGGAGCCTGGAACTTTCAGCCCCGCTCTCCCAACCTCTCGGGAGAGGAGAGGGACTGGAGATAGAGTTAATAATTGATTGTGCCAATGTGCTGACACCTCGGTAAAAACCCCTGAATGATGGCATTTGGAGAGCTTCTGAATCGACGAACACATTTGTATTTCAGGAGGGTAGTGCATCCCCACTCCACGGTGACTGATGCTCCTGCACTCAGGATGCTTTCAGACCTCACCCTATGTACCTCTTCATGTGGCTGTTTATCTGTATCCTTTATAATAAATCACTAATAGTAAGTAAAATGTTTTCCTGAGTTCTGTGGTTCATTTTAGCAAATTATCAAACATGACAAGGGGAATTGTGGGAACCTCAGACACTGTAGTCCAGTTAGACAGAAGTGCGGATAACCTGAGGACCTAATACTTGGGACTGGCACCCGAAGTGAGGGCAGTATTGTGAGACTGAGCCCTTGAACTTGTGGAGTCTGATGCCAACTCCAGGTAGTTAGGGTCAGAATTGAATTGAATTCTAGGACACCCAATAGGTGTTAGGTTGGTGTCAAGAAGAAAAACTCTTGTATAATCTCATAGGCCAAAAAAAAAAGATATTAAATTGTTGTATTTTGCATTTTTTTATTAATGTGGACAAGTATTTTTTTTTATGTGTGTATTGGACACTTATCTTTCCTCTTCTATAAATTGCCTGTTCTTGTCATTTGCCAGTTTTGCTACTGAGTTGTCTTTCTCCCACTGATTACTCAGAACTTTTTGTATATTACTTATATTAATGTTATTTCTCTATTTTGTGTTGCAAATATTTTCCCCTCGCTTGTTGACTTTTGTCTTTATGGTTTCTTTTTGTCTTGCCAATAATTTAAAACATTATAAAATCAGATATATCAATTTTTTCCTTTATGGCTCTTTGATTTTCATATTATGCTCAGAAAGACCTTGTCTAAGATTGTAAAAATATTTATGTTTTCTTCTGGTATGTTTATGATTTTACAATTTTTTTAGGCTCCATTTTCTTTTTCTTTTTTTTTTTTAGGATGAGGAGAAATAAAATAGGTTTATTTTGTAAAGATTTGACAATGAATGTTAGTTTGATAACACAATTTCAGGGCCTAGATGACATCAAGGCCTGGTAACTGACAGAAATTAAACTGGTGTGCAACATATTGGAAGAAGAGCAGGTAAAGCCAGTCATTAATGAAAATACCCTGCAGGAATGATAAGGCCACTGTCAGTGGAGACTTCCAGCCCCCACCTCCTGCAGCCCACACTCTGCCCAACCCTGTCCTGAAACAGATAAAGCATCAGGCGTAGGCCTAAATTTTTTATCTTTCTGGAATTTATCTTGATACATTTTGTAGAATTCAACTTTTTTATTTATTCAAAATATCCAGCTGAATGTTCTAACATCTTTTACTGAATAATCTAACTTTTCCCCATTGGTTTTTTTTTTTTTT
>NW_007735127.1:62419-66546 GCF_000696425.1 Galeopterus variegatus
AAAAAGTAGGCAAAACATTACTGTTACTTTTTGGCAGATGCCATTGGCTCGGCATTTCTTTATTTTTTAAATTTATGTTTTATTAGCATATTAATTGTTACAAATCATATTTATTCTTTAAGCCCTTTATCCAACCTTTCTCCTTCCCTCCCCTACCCCCTCTAACAACTATAGGTTGGTTCTCTCCATCTGATAGATTAACCATTCCTCTGTTGGTTTGTTGCCTGGATGATCTGTCCAGTACTGAGACAGGTGTGATCAAGTCCTCCCCTATTATCATAAATCAGATGCTTCTTCTATTACTCTGGTGTGTGCTTTATGGAGAGAGAGGACCTCTTCTCTTTTTTGTTTTGTTTTTTTGGTCTCCACTGGTGTCTCTCCTTGGGTAAATGCAGTTGAGAGTCTGGTGTGCCATCTGCACAGTGGCTGTGACTGTTGCTATAGAGATTAGATGCTTTTGTAGCAGCCACGGCAATTGTGGTGGCTATGGTGGGCTACCCACGTGGAAATCGTGTTTTTGGTATATTCTTTACCTGGTTGTGGCTGGGTTCAGCTTCTCCCAGCTCCATGCATCAGGCGCCTGGCTGGGCCCCGGGGTGGTGGTGGCAGCTCACATAGTTGCAGCTGGGTTTGGCTTCTCCCTTCTCCATGCCTCATTCTAAGATGTTGTTGCAGAGCAGTTGCGGGGGAGGGGGATAGGGGAAGGGGGAAGGAAATAGGGTGGGAAGAGGAGGAAGAGGGGCAGCGTGATCGAGACCTGTGGCACCCCCCTCATTCTGCAGGGGGAGCCAGGGGGCTTCCAGTGGTGGCTCAGTTGTTGCTGGGCTGGATGCTGATATCAGGGGGTGGGTGGGATGTGACTGAGGATGTCGGCCCCCCATCACCCTGGCTTGGGAGATTGGGGCGCTTCCTGCCATGGCTTAGTGGTCAGTGCTGGGCTGGTTGCAGATGTTGGGGGAGCATGGCTAAAGCCTTTGGCCCTCCCCTCTCCCTGGCTTGGGAGCCAAGGGGGCTTCCAGTTCTTCTAGGTTTTATATGTGTTCTTTGGTGCTGTTAGACCTTTACTAGTTAATATCAAACTTTGTCTCTGATCTGTGGGTATTTTGTTTTTTCTTTCAGTTCTGTGTTGTATCATTTGCTGTTCCTACCACTTAAACGCTGCACTGGAACTAATGTATTGTCCTTTGCTTACTTCTAAAATGGAGGAACCTCCTGGGGGGACCAGCACTTGAGCCCTGTAGTTGAGCTAAATTGTTGCTTTGCTACTGATTCCCTAGGGAATGCTTTTTGTGCAGCTCAGGTTTTAATGATTGACCTTGTATGTACTTACAGGTCTTGTGAGGTCTGGTACACCTGGATTGTGTGGAAACTCTGGTCTGGGCCTGAGCCTTTTCAGCAAACTGCACCCCTGCAGTTCTGTATTCCTGACCAGTCTCCACTGAGTGGTCCTGTGCTGATTGGAGGGCAGATCAGCGGTCCAGGTCCATGCTGTGCCACAGTTTTTCCCCCACCATCTGCACTTCAAACACTTTCCATGGGACAGGCTTTGTGGCAGTCTCTTGCAATGACTCACCGACCTCTGAGTGGCTCCCTTTTTCAGTTGTTGTGGCTCCTTGCTTCTATGTGGGCCCATGGGAACCCTGTTAGTGGTCTTGCTGGCCCGGGGGCCATTAAGGTCCTCTTCTCCCCTGCTACCTGCAAGCAACTTCATAGGAAGGGCACAGCAATGGCTTTTGCCAGCTCCTGCTCCATGCGCTCACCAGCTCCAGCCTGGATGCGGCCAGGACTCAAAATGGTCTGAGTGATCCTTTCTTTCTCTCATCATGGCTTGTCCTGCTTTCATGAACTCTGTAGGTCTCTTCTTCCTCTTCCTCTGAGCTCTAGCGGCCCCAGCTTGGCTGTCGTTCCTTTTTATTAGTTGTAAATTGGTTGATTTGTGGGAGAAAGTGACACTGGGGACCTTCTATTCCTCCATCTTGACCAGAAACTTGGCTCTGCATTTCTATAATCATTTACCTACTTGATTTTGCATTATCATAAGGTTTTTCATTCTTTCTTGTCGACTGGTATCCTTTAAGTTACTACTTAATCATGTGTGACAGATGTTCTTTGATAATAGTCTTTGCCTACCAAAGTTCCCGTTAAAGTGGAGGTAATTAGAGATGGGGGATGGGAGGACATCAAGGAGAAAGAGCTTGATCAGGATGTTTCAGGGATAGGTTCTGACTATTACAAGTCTGGTGTAACCTCTGCTTTTGTCCAAACCAGTAGGCTGCAGTGGAAAGTGAGGTCCACAGAGCCATGAGACTCTTAAAAGAAATAAAATCTAAGCAATATGTTCAATCCGATTAGACACATTCTGTGAAAGCACTGTATCTGGATTTGGTTTCTTTTTCCAGCATTTATATGTCTTGGTTTCATACATAAGTGGAAGAACCACTCCATCTCTTTATGTGGCATTATTTAGACAGGAGAATAACAGATCTTCATCTTGCTTCCATTCTGCATACAGAGATTATAGAGAAACAACATACCCATGTATTTTATTTGACTCAAAACATAAGAAAAGCATTGATCTTGAAGCTTCTCTGAGGCTAATAGGTGTAGCTATTTTGGAGTAGGAAGCTCTGTCTTGGACTCCTTTCTTATGTAACAGTGGCCCACCATTGCGCCATCTGAGCATGATTTGAAAGTATAGAGAAGAACAGAGGGGAAATGACTTCACTATGTATGATATGCTATCTCAGGTGTGCTTTAGGGCAGTTGTGCAGAGTATATTTAAGTTAGGAAAATGTTTTCTTTCTGTGTAAGGATTTAGAGCATACCTTTTCTGAGAATACACATATGTCTCTAGGGGTGTATGTGTGTGTTTTGGCACCTGGCTGGTGTAGGGATGGCACCCTGGACCTTGGTGTTATGAGCACCACACCCTAACCAGCTGAGCTAACTGGCAAGCCCAGGGTGTGTATGTTTGAACCAGTAGAAAGAATAACAAGGTGTGTCTACAACTCTCACCAGTACAGTCCTTAATGAGGACTAAGCTTGGAGTGCCAGATCCTACATCTCACTGAACATCCTACTGAAGCCACTCTGTGGTTGTATTCCAGATTGATACATTTGATTATATAAAAACTAGAATTTTCTGCATTGTAAAAATTATCATAAAGTCAAAATTCAAGTGATAAACTAGGAAAAATATTTACAATATACATACACAGGGCTAATTTCCTTCTGTTGTAAAAAGTTCATACAAATCAAACAGAAAAAGATGAATAAACCATTAGAAGAATGGGCAAAAGACATGAGCAGTCAGCTTACTGAAAAATAAATAGAATGGCTAATAAATGCATGAAAAAGATGCTCAATCTAATTCATAATTAAAGAAATAGAAATGAAAGCAACAATGGTATACATTTTTCACATAACAGATTACCAATGATTTAAAAATTGGATAATCCCAATTGTTGGTGAGGATATGGGGAAATAACAACTTTCATCTATTGATAGTTGGATTGTAAATGATACCAATTGGTTTGGTCTGGCAATATCTATGAAATTTTTAAAATGCATTCTTTGTTCCAGCAATTTTACTTCTGTGAATCTATGAATCCAAATATATGTAAATAAATGCAGGAAGGGTGTAGGGGTATAGGAGAACGTTTGTTGTAATGTTATTTGTAATAACAAAAACCTAGAAATGGCCTAAATGTTCATCCATTCGAGCCTGGTTAAATACATTATGTATATACATATATCGGAAGACTATGTACTTATTAAAAAGAACGTAGAAGAATAATATAATACCCATTTGGAAGGATATTCTACTATATATATGTATATATATACGTGTGTGTGTGTGTGTGTATATGTATATGTATATATATACATACAAGGGTACTTAAAAGTTAATGGGGGGCTGGCCGGTTAGCTTGGCTGGTTAGAGCATGGTGTTATATAACACTAAAGTGAAGGATTTGGATCCCCATACCAGCCAGCATATATATATGTATATATATACATACAAGGGTACTTAAAAGTTAATGGGGGGCTGGCCGGTTAGCTTGGTTGGTTAGAGCATGGTGTTATATAACACTAAAGTGAAGGATTTGGATCCCCATACCAGCCAG
>NW_007735127.1:67174-82234 GCF_000696425.1 Galeopterus variegatus
AAACGAAGTAGGGAGCAATGATGCTGCCCACCCTGGAGGCCATGGATGTGACCCCCACTGCCATGTTCCTGACCGGGGTTGGGTAGAGCTCTGCAGTGAAGACATACAGCATGGAGAAAGCAGAGGTGATCCCAAATTTTCCCAACATCACCAGACCAATGGACAAGAAGTAATAATCTGGAAAAGAGACCAAGTGTAAACAGAGGTGCTTTATTTTATTTATTTTTTTAGAGGTGCTTTTTTTTCTTGTCCTTTTTGAGACTGGCCGCACCGCGCTCAGCCAGTGAACGCACCGGTCATCCCTATATAGGATCCGAACCCGCGGTGGGAGCGCTGCTGCACTCCCAGTGCCACACTCTCCCGAGTGCGCCACAGGCTCGGCCCTAGAGGTGCTTTTAGAAGTGATACTTTCGGGCCGGCCTGGTGGTGCACTTGGTAGAGTGCGGCACTTGGGAGTGCCACGGCCCTCCCGCCGAGGGTTCGGTCGCGGTACGGGCACGACACCGAGGGTTGTGATCCCGTTACCGGTCACGAAAAAAGACAAAAAGGAAAAAAAAAAAGGGTGATACTTTCATAGCTCAGTTGCTTTTATAGTCCTTTTTGCTTCAATGAGAATGTTTTTATTAACAATGATATTGTCAAAATAACACTCTCTTCAAATGTCCTAATAATTGGACATGCACAGAAATGGAGAGTGAGGGGTGGCTTTCTACTTTGCTCTACCGTTGTTTTAGATCATTAATGCATTCAGTGACCTTTGTCCACTTGTCTTTTATTTACAGCAGCTTCCTGGTAAGTTATTAGTATGTTAATATAGTTAAGTTTAATCTTCAAAGAGAAGAGCCAGTCTTTTCTATCCTGTTTCTCATTACTAAGAAATATATATGTCTATGTATATTACTATGTATCAATAATTTGTTGACTTAATATTTTAATAATATGAAAAAGACACAAGGGGAAAAGGGAAGCATATGTTCCTTTGGGTGCTATTTAATTAGTTAAGGATTCAGGTCATAAAATCACTGAATTTATATTGAAACTAGCATGTCCTACCAACTCTAATGGTTGAATATACACATCAGAGAAAAGGTTTGAAAATGCTGAGAAATCAGGAATCATGATTGCAATTCAAAGAAAAAGGTTGGAGAGTTTAGGTGAATCTTTCTATCAAGGGGATAATTGGGAGAGTTACTCTTCTTTAGTTGGTGATTTCTGATTCTCCAAGGCTGACTCTTCTGTTTGAGATTAACTGTTTTGAACCCAGGAAACTTACATTTAACTTATGAATGGTTTATGATGTAAAGGCTGAATAAATGGAGATCTGTTACTCATACGTGGCCTAATCAATGTGTGAATCTTTTCTGGTAAGTTTAGCTTCTTACCTGTAGGTACCAATTGAATTAAGAGAAGCACACCTCCTCCCAGACACAGTACTCCAGCTATGATGTAACGCCTGGGCAGGGTTCGAAGTAGCAGCCAGGCTGCAATGTAAGCTGGAACTTCAATCAAGGCAGAGAGGAAACAGTTCAGGTAGGCATCTCCATGTAAATTAGGAGTGTCAAGAGACAGAGCAAAGTAACCCACTGAAGTTAGCATCCTGAAAGATAAAAGAAGGAAGACAAACAGATGGCCTGAATCACTCTAAAATTTCATGATGGTCAAGAAATTGTCTAGATCTTGCTGTCTGTAAGTAGCCACTAACCAAATGTAGCTATTTAAATTTAAATAAATCGAAAGTAAATAAAATCACAAATTCAGTTCCTCAGTCACACTAGCCACACTTCAAGTGCTCAGGAACCACTTGTGGTTAGTGGCTACTATATTAGACAACACGGCTGTAAAACATTTCCTTGCAGTAAGTTCTGTTAGACAGGCTTGATATGCCAGTATTCAACAATACCTATTCTCAGCTAGATGATTTCAAATTTCAATATTTCATGAATAGTTTGTACATCCTTATTCCCTTAGAACTATTATTTGAAGAAGAAATGTCAGTCACATCAGTGAACATAAAGTCCAGATTTCATTCTTAAAAAAAAAAAAAAAGATGCTTAGGTAATACTGTGGGATCCACTTACAGTAAATTTTGATTTTGTATTCACTTTAGGGAAAAGAGTGAAAGTCCCATAATGCTTCAAAGTATCACAGAGTGCAGGCTGCGTATCCAGTCATTACAGTTAACTTTCACATAGAAGCTTTTCTGTAGGAAAAAACCTCTGTGCAGACAGACTTCCCTCTATAGAAATTTGCTTCTTTATTTTTTTTGGCAGCTGGGCAGTATGGGGATCCAAACCCTTGACCTTGGTGTTACTAACTCTGCACTCTAACCAACTGAGCTAATGAGCCAGCCTAAAATTTGCTTAATATTAACATTACTGAAAAGCAGAGGATATCTGAAAAATGTTTTCAGGAACACTGTTGGATCTTTTTATACATATTAGACTGTGGAGTACATTAACATTTATAAAGCAAATGTATTTCACAGGGCCTAGCTTCCAAAGCCCTGTACTTTCAGGTATAACCTAACTTTTAAAAACTACATATAGAAATGTTAAGCTTGCAAAAGACAGGAAACTTTCCTCAGGCTAAAGTCTCTGTTGTAGATAAAGAATTGTAACACAGCAAAATTGCTGGCTCAAGGACAGATGCCCTTGGAGCAGGTTAACCAAAGTTACTTTATTGTTATGTAAACATACTGAGGAAACTGCTGTAGGAAAAGACAGTATTTGCTAAGAACAAACTTTTGTTGGTGGATCAACTTAACCTTTTGCAAATTGCATTATGGAATGTCACTTTGTTATTTCACTGATGTTACCAGCCTCTATTGTTAAACTATACTTAGCCATAACTCCACCTATGTTCCTTTTCTGTAATTTTCTGGCCTGGAAAATAAATACTGAGAAAGAACCCCAGTCCCCTGTTAATTTCCTGAGGAGGAATGGCTCTCTCTTGAGGGTTCCTGGAAATTAACATCTTCTGGGTTTTTCACTTCTCAAAAGAAATGGGCTTTGAGTAATCCTTTGCATCTCCATCACCCAGGGGAATACAGGTGACAAAGAGAGTGCAACATTAGACCAAGTTGGGTAGCACAAGGACTAATCCAAAACAAAACAAAAAATTAAACTTCATTGCTCTAGGGATCTTAGTGATTTTCACATTTGCCAATAAGAAGACCTTAAACAGAGCTAGTGACTAGTTTGTTATTGGCTCAATAGTGCCACTGCTTGAGATACATTTGCATCAGCAATATATCCTGACATCTAAGAACTAAGGCTGTTCACAGTGAGGAAGGTCATGTGCCTAAGACACATTTGCTTAATTCAGAGGCATAAGCTCTGTCATTGATTTTTTTCTAATTGCCAAACGGGATGGACCTAAAAATACACTAGCTGCAGTCTGAATCTACCAGTTCTGATGATCAGCTTTTATTTGTGCTGCCATCGTGGGGAAGATAGGTTCCTTTTTTATTTCCCATTTCCTGGCAGATACATTATTAAATCTAGTCTACAAAGCCAGTTTATTATTTCTGTGCCTTAAAACCATTTGTTAGTTTGCTGTTGGCAAGTGTGAAAAGCTTGTGAAGACTCCAGTCCAGGCAGTGGGGATCCAGGTTTTCTAAGTTCACTGTTAATTGCCAGTTCATCTTCAAAAAGCAGGAACTTAATTAGCATTTCTGCCTCAGGTACCGGGATGTCATTAGACTTAATCCCATAACCTTAGCAGAGGAAGGAACTCTTTCCCTTTGGGCCTTAGTACTGAAGACTGAAATATTGTTTCCTGTGACTGTTTTCTGTATCCAGTACCATTTTTATTTTTTAAAATTATTATTTTTTTTGGTGGCTGGCTGGTACAGGGATCAAACCCTGGACCTTACTGTTATCAGCACCCTGCTCTAACCAACTGAGCTAACCAGCCAGCCCCAAGTCTCATGGACTGAATCAAGGCATTTCCAAATAACTTAGAAATCTATAATTTCTATTTTGCCTCAGGAAAACCAAGGCCTTGCCATGATGTTCCCTGAATTAAAGAAAATAAGTTGCATACTTATGTGCTATATGTCTGCATTTCCAGATCACCTATTACTTACCATAGGAGCAAAGACATAATGGTTATTGTGGCAATATTCTGAGTCCTGAACAGGTCCAGAATGAAAACTTTCTGCTGCTTCAGGCTGTTTAGCTCCTGTAGCTAAAATAATGCAAATAACCATGACATTATGAGGTAATGAAGAAGTATCTTTGGCCATGATGTGTGAGAAAAACTTATGCATGCAACTCTCACTTCACCTTGAATATGCTTAGGTGTCTGGAAACTGGGGGAGAATAAGGACATCCACATATGAGGGAACTTCAAAAACTTTGTGAAAATAAAATTAAAAGATAATATGGTGTCTGGAAACTGGGGGAGAATAAGGACATCCACATATGAGGGAACTTCAAAAACTTTGTGGAAATAAAATTAAAAGATTAAAACTTTGTGAAAATAAAATTAAAAGATAATATGAATCTTTCCATGAACTTTTTGAAGACCCCTCTTATATTATGCTTATTCTAACACCTTAAAATGTTTGTGGGCTGGCCGGTTAGCTCAGCTGGTTAGAGCACGGTGTTATAACACCAAGGTCAAGGGTTTGGAACCCTATACCGGCCAGCTGCCAAAAACTAAATAAATAAAATAAAATGTTTGTAGCCCATTTTAGAAGACTTTCAAATATATAATACCAGCTCGATTTTCTCTTTATACAAAGCCTGACTACAAACATAGCCTTTCCTTGACTCATGGTCATCACTGTGGATGGACTTTTATCACAGTGATCTGTGATCTGTAGGGCCTACTGAGTGGGTAGGGCCACGTAGCCCCAAACTGCCTTGAGCTCATGTCTGCTTTTTATACTTTTCTTGTTGTCTTAGCATCAGAACAGACTGGTTAACAGGGGAACCTTGGGCAAGTTACTATTTATCTTCTCTGAGCCTCAGTTTACCTCTCTGTAAAATGGGTATATTAATTGCACAGTGAGACAATTAGATGAGATCATATATATTATGCTTAGCACAGGAACCATGGTAAATGCCCAATAAATTTTAAGTATTACTATTATTATTAATATTATTATTACTGCACTGTTGAGGAAAAGATACTAGCCATCAGTGGTTAATGGTAATTTCTTAGTGCTATCAATGGGCTTCACTCCTTTACTTTCAATTTGTTGATGTTAATTTGCTACGAGTTATGAGTCTAATAAACAAGCTATTAGATTTGAAGCTAAAATAAAGTTATAAGGCTCTGAGGTGGGGAATATCTTAGGAATAAAGTCCGAGGACTTATGACCTATGGTATATTGGCAGTAACAGACTGAGGAAGGAATTTCTATTATGAAGAAATGAGTGCCAGGCTTGCTTTTGTAGCAGGTGCTCCCAAATGTAAGCATCCTTCTTTCCAGGAATAAACACTACTCACATAGCTCACAGCCATATTGCCTTTTTTCTCTTGCACTATTTGGAGTATACAGTTCCAGAACATGCCCCTAGCAGTATAACACTGTTATTACAACAAAGCAAAGCCATTGTGTACACTAGTGAGAACTAGAAGACTTCTTGGAGGGTTCCGGGTGTCGGGGGGTGCTATATACAGACAGGACCTGTGGATCAGGACTGTGCTAACACTGGCTTACACTGCCACAGGGCCATTATTAAAACACAGATTGCTTGGTTCCACCCTGGACCTGCTTACTCTGACTCATTCACAGGACCCAGAGGCCTGGGAATCTGTCTTTTTAAAGCTCATTGGGTAATTGTGATGAGCAGCTAGGTTTAGAAACCTCAGGACAAGAATATTCTTGTATCCAGTGGTTGTCCCTGGCCTGGGTGGAGCCACCAAAATGTCTTTGGATCAGGTACCACAAGCAGGTTGAGGGTGCTTCTTCTGAAGCTGGGGAAGCTCAAGACTGCTTTCCAAGATGATACTATTCTATATTTTTTCCTGTCCAAGTTCATGCCACTGCCTCTAACATGAGTTAAAAAAGCATCATTGTTAAGAGCATGCACTTTGGCACCAGAGAGATCTAGGTTGCAAATCCCAGCTTAATAGCTGTGTGATTCTGGTCAAGTTACCTAACTTCTCTGTACCTCAGTTTCTTCTCCTGAAAAATGGGGCTAATAGTAGTATCTACTAGCTATGGCTAGCATGAGCATTAAATGAGCTGAACATAGTGCCTGGCATCTGGCAGGCTCTTCATTATCATTCTGAACAGGCTGCATCTGCTGGCACAGGACTCTGCAGATCCTCCTAAAGAGGAACCTACCTGGGAGGTGAGCAGGGGAGATGACCTGACCTCAGGAAAGCATATGCTCCCTTTCCCTCAATGGGCTTATCCAGTTCAGGCTAGATGTGCACCATGGCAGGAAGAAACAAGGTGCTATCAGATGCATGTGTTTTGACACTGGAATTTATTGTCCATAAATATATATCTCTTATCTATTTTATGATTGCTTTCATCTGTGTAGGTCTGATCTCTGCAGCTAGACTATAAAATTCTCAAAGGTAGGAATCAAGCCACATATCTGAAAAATACCAATGAGCACCCAGCACGACCCTGAAAGGCAGAAATGTTAGACATTCCCAATGTTATTTTTGCATCCAGTTAAATTGACTAAGACTGGGAATGGACTTCTTGATTCAAAGGGCAAAGGATTAAGGATGCTTTGTCCTGGTAGCCCTCTGAGAGCTTGGGTTCATGACGACTGTAACTAAGCCTCCAGCCATTGCCAGGATATCTGCTTCTGGAAAAGGTCCTGAAGGCCTGGGATGGAGGAAGCCCTCAGGTGGAGCAACAGCATGCCCACTGTTCTCCACAGGGTTCTGCTCTCTGGGGTAGCCAGTAGGCCAGACTTTAGCACAGGGCATGCATTCTGCTGCTGCAGCCACCATAGCCTTCTTCAGGTGTCCTGAGCAGTCCCCTACCCTTCTAGCCCTGCTGTATCCTCTTCATTCATCTGTGTGAATCCTACTGTCCTCCCTGGCTGGAACCTGCCTCTTCTGCCCCTGGGCCACCCTGCTCTCTTTCTCTATACTGATGCCACACAGTGTGTCCACTCCTTGGGTACTTAGCATTTCCTCCCTTATGCCATCATTTACCTTTTACCTAATCCTTTTGCCCTCCTTAATTATTTCTATGCTCCTTTAGCATGGGGGCTGTGTGTTATTTTTCTTGTTTCCTCCAGGAGCCCACACACGGCATGGAACACTGCACGTCCTCACTAACTGTCAGGATGTGTGGCTGCTTCCATAGAATGTCAGCTTTTCCTCGTGGCCACCTGCTTGGAGGTGAATCCTTGAGCCTGTGTTCTTAGGCTTGAAGGTTCCAGACATGGCATATTACAAGACTAAAGACATGTGCAGCTTCCACAGCAGGCTTTGGTTAAGATTCGGGGTATAGTGGGGAACCTAGGGTGGATAGCTCTCAAACACATTTTTTCCACTTAATCTGGACATTTGAAAATTACTGGTAAACAGCTGCATCAATGGTTTGGAGCAATGCCAATAAAAAGATGGAGATAAACTTGCAAAATGGAGGAACTAATGTTTAATTAACAGTATTCATTAAGCAGTTTACATACATATTAATTAATTCTTAATTCTTAGCCCTTCAAGGTGGATTTTATCTCAGAACTTAATCTAAGGCCTAGTACAGTGCCTGGTACATAGAGGGCACTTAACAAATATTGAATTAAATTAAATTCCATAAAATCAAGAATGTATAGCTGATCTCAAGAGGAAATATCTGAAAATGCTTACTTCTACAGGATCAAATATCACTGCTGGTACAGCTATGTTGTTCATTTTTGCAGCTTTTTGGATGATATCTTCAGCCTCTCTGAATCTTCTCTGGGATATCAGCCACCGGGGAGATTCAGGAATAAACCTAGAATTCATTTTTAATAGTTTATAATTTTTTACAACAGCAGGGTTTGATACTATTAACTATCAGCTGCCCCAACAAAATTTTAATTTTCTAAAAATCTAGTTTTTCTTTTTAAAGACAATTGGGAGGGAGTCCTCAAAAGATTCTCATTGAATTATAGGAATAAATAAAGACATCCTCAAGTTTCAAACTTCTGATCAAATTGCAAGACTGATCATCAGTTGTGCTTGAGACCAGGACCAGACCATAAGGAGTGACATTAACTGTGGGTGTGTTTAAGCCAGGGCAGCTGGAGAAGATCATCCAAAACTTAACAGCCAATATGGCTCATAAAAGAAATACAGTCACTTGACTGTAAGTCTCCCGAGAGAAGAGACTGTCTTTCGGCATGTCCATCCCCAGCTGGTGATGTTCACAAGTTTTTTGGATAAAGGATGGCCAGGGAACCTGTGCTCCTCGAGATTTTCTCATAGTCAGAGGAGAAGGTGAGGGCACTGACACTTTCCTGTGGGTTGTCCCTGTGGCTTTCAACAGATTCCCAGGTGAGATCCCCAAACCAGTTTTGGGGAGATGAGCCCCGATGTTGTCTTTTTTTAAAAAATGTCTAAAGACTTAATTTTTAACAATTACATAGTGTATACACATTTACAACTGATGCTCAAATACAGTTGCAAATGTAGGACTTCTCTTCTTTCCTAATTTTTATTTCTCAGAATCTCTTAGCCATTCTCCTGCCAGCTGTTGTTTTCCTTACCTATTTGTCAGTACTTAGTTATCCTAGAAAATAAATTACAAATAGTAGATACAGAGCCCTCCTACAATTAATAGGCCTGAAAGCCACACTAGGGATTAGCTTAGAGCAAAACAAATAACCAACCACCAGCTCCCTTCCCCAGTAACTAGCACATGGGTTGAAAAATGAGCCCAGTTTGCATTTTGGAATATGCCGTTAGTTGGTCCTTATAGGAACTGTAATGATAAACTGTCACTGATCTTCAGTAATTAGAGCTGTGCTGTCCAATAGAAACTTCCAAAATGTTCTTTATTTCTGCTGTCCAGTATAGTAGCCACTAACCACATGTGGTTATTGAGCTACTGTGACTAGTATGCATGAAGAAATGAAAATTTAATTCTATTTACTTTTAATTAACTTAAATTTAAATAGCCACATGTGGCTGGTGGCTACTGTATTAGTGCAGAACTAGAGGTCTTACTACCCAGCCACTGTATACTTCATGGATGCCTCTACTTCTTAGCAGTATCTTTCCCCACCCGGTTATGCTTAGAAATATCCTTCCTTTCTTTATATAGCCTCTGAGGGCCATCACTGGCCTCGGATTCCTAATGTTTAGTCAGCTAGAAATTGTGAAGCTTTCCTCATCTTGCATCTCTGGTCTCCTTCCCCACCCCCTATACACATACTCCCTTCCAAGCTGTTCAGCAAAATCAGTCATTGCTGGAAGATTTGATTTTGATGTAATGAAACCAAACCAAGAAGAATTAGAGAGAGAGGGAGAACCAGACCCACCAGGGGAAGAAATCCTCTTTTCTCTTGTTTAAACACGAGAAAGCAAAGAATGGAAAAGGGGGGTATGGCTGAGACCTTATTCCATTATTCTTAATCCTTTCTTTCACCTGAAATCTCTCAGATAATCATATTGGGTAAGACTGAAACCAGAATCTCCAAACTTTGTTATTCCCATAAATGTTGCATCAAAATTGAGTTGGGGGGTTGTGGGAATAGAGAAAAGAACAGTTTTCCAACAATTCATTAAACAAAAGTAATTCTCTCACTCTTCAAGACAGAGCAGACACACCTTAGATGCAAATCATCATGAAAGGTTAGCTTGAGGAATTACTTTGCAGTAGTCCCCCCTTACCTTCCACGGTTTTAGTTACTCATGGTCTGAAAGATATTTTGGGGGGGCCCACATTCACATAACTGTTATTACAGTATATTTCTATAATTGTTCTATTTTATTACTAGTTATTGTCATTAATCTCTTACTATGCCTAATTTATAAATTAAACTTTATCATAGGTATGTATGTGTAGGAAAAAGTTTATAGTTTTGCATAGTTTATACAGGATTCGGTACTATCCACGGTTTCAGGCATCCACTGAGGGCACTGGAAGTCTTGGAACATATTCCCTGTGGATAAGCAGGCACTATTGTAGTTGAATTTATTGACATTTTACAGAGAGAGAAAAGTGACAAAAGAAGAGGGGCAGAGTTAGAAACTACAAAACCCAACAATACCATCTCCACAAAAAACAACCAGCAATAGACACAAGGGGGGAGAGCCTAGGAAGGATTGTAATTCCTGGGAACAGTGTTCTCTGTAGGACAACAGAGAATCAAACACCTGCACACAGGCCTACCCACAATGAGGTAAAAACTCTCCGGGCTTCAAAGCCGGCTTCAGCAACTTCCAGTGGAGGTCATGCAAAGCCCAGGCTAGGTCAGCTCCAGGTGTGCTGGCCCCACAGCAGAGGGCCTGTCTGGGAACGAGTCACACTCACCACCACAGTGGGACACACAGCACCCCCGGCACCGTCAGCGCCAGCAGCAGCATCCTCCAGTCTCTGATGAAGTAAGCCAACAGTGGCAGTAGCATATAGCCAACTGCAAAAAATGTGCACACTCCTAACGTAGAGAATAGAATACGAACTGACTTGCCAAGAATTTCTGTTCCTGTTCAAAACAAGGGAGGGGTGTTAGATTTTAACTCACTTCAATATTTGCTTCCTATATCATTACCTGGCAGTTAGAGTTCGAACTACAACCACTTAGAAAAGGGAAAAGGTGTTTGCCTCACGTCCCAGAGCAGGAGTGGTCAGGGTGGAGGAAGGTAGGAAGTGATCCAAGACTTATCAGCTTGCAGAAGGATGGGTTTTCATGAGATATTAATTAATTAATTAATTAAAGATGACTGGTAAGGGGATCTTAACCCTTGACTTGGTGTTATCAGCACCATGCTCTCCCAAGCGAGCTAACCGGCCATCCCTATATAGGGATCCGAGCCCGTGGCCTTGGTGTTATAGGCACCACACTCCCAAGTGAGCCACAGGCCAGCCCTTTTCATGAGATTTTAAAGGAGCCATAGGTATATTTTCTTAAAGGCCATCCCATGTCATAGAAATATCATGCCCAGCCCCAAGAGGTAATCTCTTCTGAGAAAGCCACACTTCCAAAACAAGAGCCCCAATAAGAGAAGCAGAAAGAGCATTCCAGGGGGCAAGTGGTGGCTCTTCTGAGGGGCTGTGTGGGGTCATAGTGTGTTAAGCCTTTCTTACAATTCTCAACAGACCTCAGCCCATTGGGAAACAGTGGAGAGGTCACAGTTTCTGTGATGTCAGAACACTCTTACCCACCCTTGAGCCTTAATTAATTAATTCAAGATGACTGGTAAGGGGATCTTAAACCTTGACTTGGTGTTATCAGCACAACGCTCTCCCAAGCGAGCTAACCGGCCATCCCTATATAGGGATCCGAGCCCGTGGCCTTGGTGTTATAGGCACCACACTCCCAAGTGAGCCACAGGCCAGCCCTTTTCATGAGATTTTAAAGGAGCCATAGGTATATTTTCTTAAAGGCCATCCCATGTCATAGAAATATCATGCCCAGCCCCAAGAGGTAATCTCTTCTGAGAAAGCCACACTTCCAAAACAAGAGCCCCAATAAGAGAAGCAGAAAGAGCATTCCAGGGGGCAAGTGGTGGCTCTTCTGAGGGGCTGTGTGGGGTCATAGTGTGTTAAGCCTTTCTTACAATTCTCAACAGACCTCAGCCCATTGGGAAACAGTGGAGAGGTCACAGTTTCTGTGATGTCAGAACACTCTTACCCACCCTTGAGCCTGGGGAAATGATACACAAGAGCCAGCTGGCTCTGGAGGTGCACAGAGCAGGCCCCTGCACCCAGGGTTGAACCCTGCAGCCAGCTGTGCCTAGAGACCAGCCCCAGGCAGACATGGTCCATTCAGACCCAGGAAAGAAAAGCAGGCTGTTCTGATGGCCCTGTAGGCGGCAGCCCCGGAGCTGGCCGCACACCCAGTGAGCTCCAGAGAGCTCTCTCACACACCACAAAGGCTCAAGACTGCTTCAGCGGGCACTGTTTTGGGAAAGGACATGCAGGCAGCTGTCAGCTCCTGCTCTGCTCGGCGCCACAGAGGATCACTCGGTGCCAGTTCTTCCAGAGATGTTGCCTGCCCCTCGGAGCTCTTGGCTTGAGACAGGGGAGTCCAAGGACAAGCTCCTTCTCTTGTCAAAGCTCCAGGCCCTTTCCAGAAAGTCCACTCTTGGTCCTCTGCCTCGGGGGCAGGGATCTGGCCAATGGCAAAGGCTCTGCTTTTTGTCTGGGATCTGCCCACACTAAAGAGAAGTAGCCCAGAAAATACAAAACAGATTAATTCAAAGGTCATTCAAGCATGGCTTTCAAGAAAGATTTTCTCAATCATGTTTATATGCCCTCAGCACAGCTAAGGGATTAAGGGCTAATCCCAGAGAGGCAGCAAAATCACTACTTCAGCTGGTCTCTCATTCCCACAGCCTGCCTGTTCTGATTCCACCCCACTCATCCTCCTTCATGTATCAGAACTGAGAGACCTGGCTCAGTGGTTCCCCTTGAGTGGCCATTTAAAAAAGCCAGAATGACAGACGGCCAGTACTGTGTGCCTCCTGCATCCCATGTAGCAGGTAGATAATTGCCCTAACCACCCAAGGCATTTCTCAGCCTATAAACTCATTTCCAAGGTTAGGGCCTGACTTCTTTGAGGATCATGAGTGTGATTTCCAGATCTTTTCTTACCTCATTAATGACCTTCCTACCATGCCCTGGTTTCTAAACACTTTGGCTGTGATTATGATACGGAAATGAATGGGGGGAGGGGCGGGCTTTCTTTATAAGTAGAGATTTAGATGTGAAGCAGCAGAGCATTTGATTGTGAAAAGAAAGAAAGTGCACAGGACAAAGTGAGAAACTTGCAAAATTGTGAGGTCAGGGGAGCTCTCTCATACCTTCAATGACCTTGATAAGAGAAGAGAGAGAAGTTACACCACTGGGTTCCTGGATAATCTCTCTCTTTAAACGTGGGTCTCAGACCAGAACAGATGTTATGACTTTGCAGAGTACCCATGGGGGACAGAAGCTCCTTCCTGTGGAAGAACATGGATGGTGTGAACCTAAGTAATTCCTTGTTAGAATGACTCTGTTCTCTGGCTTTTGGGCAGTTAACTTTCCTTTAATATGGTCATTATCATCATCTTTGCGATATTTTGCTGCGGGTACTTTGAGTCAGGTTCAAGCCTAAGAATTTACATAGCTGCGGTATTTTATTATGGCATCACAAGCAGACTAAGACAAAATTACATTTCAATTTAAAAACACTTTAAAAAAGATATGTGGCTGATAAAACCTACATAATTGATGTAGCTAAATTTTAAATTTGCCTGAGCTTCCTGGTAGCCAAAGTTATAAAGGAAGATACAATCAGTTACATACTCATCAAAAGGAGGAACATGTAGACATCAGAGGAAGCGAAACTTTAAACGATTCAGTATGCCCGAAGAAATGTTATGGCATGGGGAGTTGATGTTAGGAGTACTAGAAAATATTGAATTAATGAATCAGTCAAGACAGAAGGCAGTTAACTTTTTGTGCAGAATACATTTAAGCAGCTAGGTATGCAGGATAAAAGAGGATATTGGCATTTTATCCAGAAGGCTGTGGACAGGTTGAAGGCAGATTGTGAGGGAAGCTGGAGTGTGGGTAGGGTCAGTGTCCCTCACACAGGAGATTGTGAGGGAAGCTGGAGTATAGGTAGGGTCAGTGTCCTTGATCCTGAGCAGTCATTTGCTCCGGTACCAGCACCATTCTGGCAGGGCCATCACTTCCAGTGTATCCACTTTATTTTGCTTTGGTTAGTCCTGTTCTTCCCTTTTCTTTTCTAGTCTCCTCTGACTCTGGCAGGCTTGGTATTTTTAAAAAAGCAGTGCAAGGAGAGGACCCATTTCTGCACCACTTTGAGAGTGGGAGTAATTTGGGTTTCCGAATTAATGTGAAGACTTCTAAGACAGATTATCAATGAGATACCTCCTTGCTGACCCTTCCCTGGTGCCAGGGGGCAAAAGTGAAGACTGGCAGAACTTCTCAGCCCAGACACCACCCTTCGGTTTATTTTAGTTAAGTGACACCTGGAGTTTGGCTGTTTTAGCCCTGAACCACCAGAGAGCGCTGCTGCACTGCCAGGAAGCCTGCGGCAGCACTGTCCTTACACAGTGTCCCCCTCCCAGCATGCTGACTGGGGAGTCCAGTTGCTCCAGGCTGGTGGGTTTTCAGTGACACTCTTAAACCTTCAGACCTGAGAACCCAACATAACAAATCTCATACCAGGACACAAAAGTCAGCAATTTCCTACAGAGCCAGGGGACCTCCTAGAGCACCCGACAACAGGCCTGGACCCAGGCTGATAGCAAGCCTGCTGCACCCAGCATCCCACCCGCTGATGCTGGCTTGACATACCTAGGCTCTGACTGATTTTCCATGGCCTTGCTTTCCCCTCAGTCCCCTTTATCCTTCTCGCCCTGCATGTGGGACCAGAGGCTGCATGGGGAGCAGGGAGAGGAGTGGATGGTACTGTCGGGGCCAGCAGGACAGGCCTTGGGATAAGCTTCCCCTGCCTCATCCACTCACATAGGGGAGGCTCCAAGACCCTCAGAAGCACCCTGTGCCACTGGAAAGGCAGGTCTCAATGCCAGCCGTTCCACAGAACGTGGGGATACCTCTGCTGGGCACAGATTCCACCTTGCTCCCAATCCCAGTGATAGGGCTTCTCTCACTACACCATGACTCCCTGCCCTTCCATTCCAGATGGCCCTTCAGCTCCTCCTGTGATGTGGGTCTGCTGGCCTTGGGCAGAGTCCTCTGTGGGATACCTCTGCTGGGCACAGATTCCACCTTGCTCCCAATCCCAGTGATAGGGCTTCTCTCGCTACACCATGACTCCCTGCCCTTCCATTCCAGATGGCCCTTCAGATCCTCCTGTGATGTGGGTCTGCTGGCCTTGGGCAGAGTCCTCTGCTTGGGGAAGGTCTCTTTAGTTTCTAGTATGGGTCTGGCCCAAGCAGAGCCACATATTGGAC
>NW_007735128.1:0-4289 GCF_000696425.1 Galeopterus variegatus
TTTGACAGGCAAATTCTCTAACTCTGTGATTCCGCTAATTGATGAGATTTGACATTACCTCTACTGGCAGAAAATAAACAGGGAACAATTTCTTTGCTTTTCTTGAGATCTTTTCATGACAAAATACAGCATGATATTTTCCACTGATGTCCTGCTAAGAGCCTTCTGTATATGTCCAGAAAGTGTGTAGTGCTGATACAGGAAATGGTAGGCCTGGGTGGAAATGAGCCCTTTGAGCACGACGTGCATGCTCCGATCCCCTCCATTCCTGAAGGAGACAGACTCACCTGGACTGTACAGGGAGAAAACTGGAGCAGAGAGAATGAGACAGTAGGAGTGGAAGGAAACAAAAGAACCAGCAGCCCAAAGCCAGCTGGGGGTAGGAATAAACAGCAATTCCAGGGGGCCTGGAGGTGGGAGTGAAGCGAGATATGGTTACGGGAAGTCAGAACTGAGGAAACAGAGTAAATAGCAAGCAAGCTGGAATAAGTAGGAATAAACAGCAATTCCAGGGGGCCTGGAGGTGGGAGTGAAGTGAGATATGGTTACGGGAAGTCAGAACTGAGGAAACAGAGTAAATAGCAAGCAAGCTGGAATAACATTGCAATTGGGGAGAATTATCAGTAGATGTTAAAATCACCAGGTAAAAGAATGTCTAGAATAGGATATTTGCACAGTGGAAAGTATCTTCCCATAGATTTCTTACTAATTTTTAAGAAAAAAATGTACCTTTTCACTGGAGAGGTCTAGGTGGTAGTGACAATCTTACCATGTGGCTGGTTAAGGTTAGTGCCACCAATAGTGGGACACATTGACCATGACGAGACACATCTGATCCTAATGTGGTGCAGTGTGAAGTATCCATATCACCCATGAAGTGCTCTTGCCAAAAATGCTTAACCTGAAGCTCATCAGACCTAGTTTCTACAGAAATACAAAGGACAGCAGAATAAATATGCCACAGGAAACAACCTTACAAATCCAGAGTATGAGAGGTTCTCTGAGAGGATATGCCTGAAACCTACAGGTTATTAGTAATCGTAGTTAGTAATCCAGTTCCAGAGAGAAGGAAGGGAGCGTTTCACCTCTTAATACTGAAGGCCACAAGTGAAATCAATAGACAGTAGAACCAGGATGAATAACGAAGAAACTGGAGACAGACTCTTAGACCAAATGCTCAATGAGGGGGGAAAAAATGTAAATTAAGACCAGAGCCTCACTATACAGCATTTATGGAGAGTAATTAAGCATAAGTCAACTAAATAATTGCCTGTACGTAGTTCTTATGCAGCATGAGAGTTCATTCATTTTCAACTCATCCTTCTGTTGTCCTTAGAGAGTTTCACAAAAAGACAGCCCTTGAGGTAGTCTAGCAGCTGTCACTCTAGTAGACAAGACTGAGGCTCAGAGAGAGCGCCTTCCAGGAGAAATCCATTAATCCCGTGGACTTGGCCCATGTACTCGGCACCAGCTAGCCAACACGGGCAATCCTCAAGTCCCAGGTAGCTTTTGATAAAACAACGCATAACTACTCTTTCCAGCAAACACAATTTTCTCTCCAACATTTTATTTTGAAAAAAATTCAACCATACAAAAAAGTCGAAAGGATATTTTAATAAATGCCTTTGTACCCTCCTCCTAGGTTCGAGAATTAACATTTTGCCAGAATAGATTTATATGTTTATATCAGAACATTCTTCTCCATAAGACAATACCATTTTTTAATCTAAAAGAGGAATAATAATTCCATAACATCATCTAATAGCCAATACAAATGTAAGTCTTCCCAATTGATTCAAGAATACTTGGGTATATTCTCCCCCCTGAACCAGAATCTAATGAAGACTTACTTATTCTGTTATTCATGTGTAATTGATGTCTTTCATCTCTTTTACTCTGGGACCGTCTGTTGACTTTTTATTGCTGACTTTTCTTTTTATTTTAAAAATCTTCACAACATTTATATTTTGAAGAATCCAGGTAATCTGTCCTGCCTGCCCTTAAGGAGGGGAAGCATGGCTGCATGGAGGCTGAGCACTGGTCCTCAGGGCCACACGTGGCCGAGAGTGAAGAGGTAACACCAGCAGAGCTGTCTGCCCTCAACCTGGAGCTCTGCCACGATGAAGCCAAAGCCAAAGATTTCCATTGAGGTCACCTGTAAACATTTCAGTTCATTCATATAATCACGGAGGGGGTGATGGACATGTAAAATTGACTGAGATTGGATTTCCAGTCAACTCAGCAGTGGGTGCTGAGTTACACAGAAGTGACTCAGAAAATTAAGGATGGTTTTGGTTGAAGATGGTGGCCTGTGCCCTTGCGTTTCCTCACCTTCTTCCACAAATCCTGTTGAAATAACAATAAAGATATATGAAAGGGGCTTAGTAGGAAACCACAGAGAGCACAGATAGGGAGGAGCACAGTCCAGATCTTTGAGGAATTTATGCAGTGTAGAAAGCAGACAGGATCTTGGTGACTGTCTACAGGGTGGAGGGAGCTGTCACTTGGAAGAGACACAGGAGAAGTCTGCTGGAAAGGTGTAGGAGCAAACCTGTCACGAGAGCCCTGCTGGCTCCCAGCTAGAGCCTGCAGTCATTGGAAGCAAGAATGGACTGGGGAGCAGTCACCAGGGAATGTCCTGATAGGAACAGGACACAGAAGAGCTGGGCCAGTGGGACCCATCTGTTTACCACTTAGTTACAAATGGAAAGCTGCTGTCTGCAGACACTGAAAGATTTGTCTAGAAAGGGCTGGGGCCCCACATTTGTTGCTGACATTCCTGAGGCTGGGGGCAGTGAGTGGAGGGGACTGGAGCATGCCTGCCAGTTCTGCATGTGGACCCCCAGGAGACAACCGTCCACATCCTCCACCCACAGTGTTCACAGACAGTCCCCACACTCTAAGGAGCTGCCCGCTGGGAAAACGGAATTTCCTTTTTATTTTTTGATTACTATTTTTATTTATACGTATTTATGGGTACAGAGTTTATCCTCCACCCACAGTGTTCACAGACAGTCCCCACACTCTGAGGAGCTGCCTGCTGGGAAAATGGAATTTCCTTTTTATTTTTTGATTACTATTTTTATTTATACGTATTTATGGGTACAGAGTTGACTATCAGTATTTGTGTAAATGTGTGATGATCAAATCAATATTATTAGCATGTTCATCATTACAAATTGTAATTACTCTTTGTGTCTCTTACCCGATTACTCCCTAACCCCCACTCCCGAAAATGGAATTTCCTAAGGGCCGAAAACACCCACATACTCCATCTATATACACAAAACACCCACATACTCCATCTATATACACAGGTGTAAATATTAGGGAATATGAACTGATGATCTAGGATCACTAGACTACCAAAGAAAGCCATCAGTGCCAGAAACAAGAACCAAAGCTAACAAACAGAAAAAAATCAACCTCAACAGATGATTCAGGAAACAAAGAGAATTCAAAAGATTAACAACAGCCGACAACTTTTAATGAAAATCTCAGAAGACACTTGAGAAGATTTTATGTCCTTAAAAGAGAAATGTGCTGCTATGAAAATCAGAAATACTAAAACCCATGATGACTGATACTAAAAGAATTCAGTATGGCTGTCAGCGGGTAACGTGGAACAGCACAGAGCAAAAAAGGAAAGAAAAGTAGGAGATGTGCAGACTAGATCCAGAAGGTCCAACGCTGATTTAAATAGAACGTCCAGAAAAGAATAGAAAACAATTAGGTGAAAATAAAATTTAAAAATGGGAACCAAAAATTTCTCCAGGCTGAAGACAGACAAGTCTTTAGATTGAAAAGGCCTATGTAGTGCCGAATGGAACAGTTCAGAATACCACGGATGAGGAGGAGGTTCTAAACACTTCTAGAAATGAAAATACACACACACACAGCCACATGCACACACACACAACGCAGCCACAAAGAAGATCACTCGGACCTCAGACTTCTCATCAGCCTGAAGACAGGAAGCAATGTTTTGTTTGTTTGTTTAATTTAAATGTATTTTCCTTCAAAAGTATATGTATTTGATCCAGAAACTCCACCTTTTAGAAAGTTATGTAAAGAAACAGGGATTTATCTACAAGAATATTAATCTCCAAGTTTCCATAAAATTGGAAGCTACCTAAATGTCTAACAAAGGAATGCTGTTTTCTTTTAAATTTTTACTGAATCATAATTGATTATACACATTTTGGGGGTTCAACATTGACGTGTTGATCAAATCAATATTACTTGTATATATATATATATATATATATATATATATATATATTTATATA
>NW_007735128.1:4420-14259 GCF_000696425.1 Galeopterus variegatus
TTTTATTTATTGAATCAAAATCGATTATACATATTTTGGGGGTTGAACAATGAGATATGTTGATAAAATAAATATTTGTAGCATATATATATATATATATATATATATATATAGTTACAAATCATAATTATTCTTTATGCCCCTTGTCCAATCTCTCCTCCCTCCCCTCTAATTACCCTAGATTTCTTCTCTCTTTCTAAAAGAGAAATGGTTACTCTATTGATATGATGCCTAGATGATCTGTCCACTGCTGAGTGGTGTGTCCAGGTCCTCCAATACGATCACAGAGCAAGTGCTTCTTCTGTCTCTGGAATGGGCTTTGTGGAGAGGGACATCCTTTTCTTTTCTTTGGTCTCTGATGGTCACTCTCCTTGTGTTAATGCAGTCCAGTGGCTGGCAGACCATCTGCGTGGTGATTGTGGCATCTAGCCACTTTCACAGCAGCTGTGGTTACTGTGGTGGCTGCGGTGGGCCACCCACATGGAGGTGATGTTTTGGCATGTTCCTTACCTAGTTGCTGGTGGCTCTCACCTCCATACCTCAGGGCCCCGGGTGGGCCCCATGGCACTGGCGGAGTACCTGGTTGTGGGAAGAAGCAACGTTTTTAATAGTTCTGACAGAAAAGACTTTGATGTATAAAAGCCTATAACTAAACTACCCATCAAATGTAACTGCAAAACAAAAGTGTTTTCAGACATGCAGACTCTCAGAAGGGTTTAGCTCCTATCTGTACTTTCTGAAAATAAAAATTGTTTGGTTATGGACTTTAAGGAAGAAGGGAGTTTTGGAGAGTGACCAGAGGGTAAAGAAAAGAAATCCTAGGCAAACAGTGGGAAAGTCAGCCAGATTGGGACAGAAAATCTGAAGGCTTCATGGAGGATATCTACAAGGGTAAAGTGGATTCCACTTTTAAGAGCACGGAAGACTTTAATATGTTTCAGCAATTTAAAACTCGAAGGAAGGCAAAACATAAAGAAAGCCATGGTGGCTCCATGAAATACATAAAAATATACCAAAATTTGGGGAAACTGCCACAATGTCAGGAGAGAAAATCTATCTGTTCTCGACTCTTCAGGCATACTCCTCCAAAGGTGACAGGTTTAATGACGTAGGCCTATATTCCTTCTCTTCAGCCCAGCCATGCTCTTTGATTCTGCTATGAATAAGGTTACATAATTATAATATTACAAATTCTGATTTTCTATTTTTAGAATCAACCTATGGACAAAAATAAAGAAACTTTTATTATGTGTCAAGACAGAAGTAGCAGAATGTACATGTAATAAACATTGAAAGTGTAAAATTACTAAGTTTAGAAATATAGTGTCCTGGGCATATACATTTACCCCTCGTCTAGTCCCAAAACCCCTGAAATGAAAGAAAAGATATAAAAAGAAGACTCTGTGGCCACGCTAGGAAAAGAAAGGGAGGCAGTGGAGGGAGGAAGGGAGAGAGAGAGAGAGAAAGGAAAAAAAAAAAAAAGAAAAGAAAAGAAAGGAAGAGGGAATAGGTTGGGGGAGGCAGGTTCATTGATTCAAAATTACAGCTAGATACGAAAAATGAATTCTAGTGGTTTTACAGTAGGGCTAGGTGTCTGCAATTAATAATTTATTGTATGTTCTCAAATGGCTATAAGAGAAGAGCTCAAATGCTCTCGTCACAAGAACAGATAGTTTTGAGATAAATATGCTAATTACCTTGATTTGATCAGCACACATTGTATACGTGTATTGACATTTAACTCTGTGCCCCATAAATATCTACAATTAAAACATGTCAATTAAAAATTAAATTAGAAAGAAAGAAAGAAAGCCACCAGAACTCTTGGAGAGCAAGCTGGAACAGATATTGAGAAAATTAAAATGGAAGGAAACCACAGTTCAAAACACAAGCAGAAAATTACAACAGAGGCAGAAGCAATTAGGTTCAAGGGAGCTCCAAGTCCAGCGTAAACACACATAAAGGCAGGAGGGCATCCAAGGGCACTCGTCTGGCTGATTAACTGTGGAGCCACTGTCCCTCTTCTCTCCCTCACCCACCACCACCACGCATTAAGCCTCAGCCTCATGTGAGCACCTGAGCTGAAGAGGAAGGCTCCAGGTATCCTCTGATCTTCCAGTGGGAGGGTAGAAGGTCTCCACTCCCTGAAGATAAACTTCCAGCACCTCCACCTGTCAGCCCATCTCCCTCTTCCCCAGGATCACCAGTTGCAAGTTACAGAAAATAGGAACATATTGACAGGTGAACAGCAAATCACATATGCAAAGTTAAACACACAACCAAGGTGACACCGGACTTAAATTGAATAACTATAACCTAAAGAAATAGAGCTCATAGGCAAATAAAAGGAGAATTTGGCAAAAATATCATTAATATCGTCACAGAATAAGAAAGGATATTGTATCCATAAACCAAGAACAGTTGATATTTTAGGCCAGATTTTCCAGGAATGAGACTGAGACTGAGGTCTGCACATGGAGGCTGACTCTGGAGTGCCCTGGAGATCCACACCTGAGAAGCAGTGAGGGAAGCAGCATCCGACAGAGGAAGCAGGTGAGCTGCAATGTAGTCACAACAGAGGCCTCAGCTGACGTCATGGTCATGGGATGCTCTGGAGCACTGCTCAGGGCATGCACAGTCGACACCCCAGCAGCCTGGGGGCGGGGAGGGGCGGGGGATAGGTGATTGGACAACGGAGCACTCTCATCCTGAAGAGGGATCTGGGTGGTGTACATGGCACCCACTAGAGGGAATTACAAAAAAGTGCCAATTAGAGAATCAAGAAGTTTAAATTATGATTGTAAATAAATAAACAATTAAATAACCAGCACACTATATAAATAGGAAGAATGGATAAGGGTGAAGACTGAATTAGTGAGCTCAAAGAGTCAGGGGATTCTCCAAGAGGACAAAACAATGACTCACAGGGATAGAAAGAATGAAAGAAAAGTTAGGTGGCATGAATGATATCAGACTGTCCCTGCGACAGAAAATATATCAATAAGAAGACAAAATATGATGATATCATCTAAGAAATAATAGAAGAATTAAGAAAGAGGGGTAAGTAAGCAAAAGTTTTAAAAATTTTTCATAGAAGGGAGTTCATAGATACTATACAAAGTTGATAAAACAAAATAGTGGTATAAACTATAAGACCATAGCATTAATCACCAAAAAATTCAAAACAGAAATGTTTAAGTGTGTTGGTCTCCAGTAACTAGCACTGAAAATAAGAATGGGAAGAAGAGTTTTACACTGAAAATAAGAATGGGAAGAAGAGTTTTACTTTTCATTTACTATTTTTTTTTAAATAGACATATATATCTTTTAAAAAATGACTGAAAATAAGAATGGGAAGAGTTTTACTTTTCATTTACTATTTTTTTTTAAATAGACATATATATCTTTTAAAAAATTTAAAAACAGAGCAAAGAATATTGATGCTTTCACCTGACTGTCATGCAGCAGATCAATAACCATTACAAGTACATAGTGGTTAACATTCATATTGGCTCAATTTCTTTGAGCACTTAGAATGTGCTAGGCACTGTTTGAGAGAAGTATCATTATCCCAATGTCCCCATTTTATAGGTTCAGAGAAAAATACAGTAATCTCCAGGGTCATGTGGCTATTAAGGAGTAGAGTTGGGATTTACACATCTGTAGACTTCAAAGCCTTGAGCACTTAGAATGTGCTAGGCACTGTTTGAGAGAAGTATCATTATCCCAATGTCCCCATTTTATAGGTTCAGAGAAAAATACAGTAATGTCCAGGGTCATGTGGCTATTAAGGAGTAGAGTTGGGATTTACACATCTGTAGACTTCAAAGCATGGCTATTTAAATACTCTGCAAATTTCGCTCTGATGAGACTGGTGGGTGAACTCTCTAGTAAGCATTTATTGTAACATTGGAGTGGTTCCTACCGTTACTAATCACTGCTATTTCTTTGGCCATTAGTCTTCAGACAATGAGTGGTGACAGACAATGGATATAGATCTGAAAAGTCTTGATAGATCTACCAAACTCCAAACAGGAGAGTACGTTTGGCTAACGGGTAATTTGGAAGTCCATAAAGATAACTTTTGTTTAAAAGTAGGGTAGAATGGTTGGAGCAGAGGGGGCTGGTGCAGAGAATAAATTTTACATTTTTGGGTGGATGTTCTCGACCAATGGACAGTAATATAATGACTATGAAATGGGGACATGCTGGAGATGAAACCAGGGTAATGGTGTCACAGAAACGATCAGGAGTCAAACAAGAGTGGAGTCATTACTTTCATTCCTTGAGCCTGTCCTTGACCTGGGGGCAAATGTTGCAGATGGTATTGTGTTGGACCCTAGGCTACAAAAAGGCTACCCAAGTTCAGTGTTTGGTTGGGCTAATGCAGGAGGACAAAAGATAGTTACTGTTCGTAAGCCTCCCCAGCTGGGATGAACATCAGTTCTGTGTGTCCTCTACCTCCTGTATATCACTTGAATTTCTCTAGTTCTCCCCAGACCCTCAGTTAATGCATGACTTAGGCTCCCATCATTTCTAGCCTCAACTTACTGCAATAACTCCCTATCTGTTAGTTATGAACTGAATGTCTGTGTCCCTCTAAAATTTGTAGGCTTAAGCCCTAATTCCCTATGGGATGGTATTTCGGGATGGGGCCATTGAGAGGTAATTAGGTTTAGATGAGGTCATAAAGGTGGGGCCTTCATGCTGGGATTAGTGCCCTTATGAGACTCCAGAAAGCTTGGTCTCTTTTTCTCTGTCATGTGAGAACACGGAGAGAAAACAGCTGTCTACAAGCCAGGAAGAGAGCCCTCCCCAGAGCCCGACCATCCTGCCACCCTGGCAGTTCTGTGAGAACTGTGAGAAAATGCATTTCTGTTGTTTACGCCACCCAGTCTGTGGGAGTTCATTATGGCAGCCTGAGCAGACTAAGACACCGTTCTTCCCACCTGCATTTTTGTCCCCACTTTAATCCATTCTCTATAGGGTAGGATGACTTTTGAAACAAAAATTGACCATGACAATCTCTTCCTTAAAACATTTTAGTGGAAAATAGAACAAAAACAAAAAACTTTTCATTGCTTTCCTATTATTCTTAATATATCCAAATTCTGTTATATGACTCTCAAAGGTTTCCAAGTTTTGGATTTTACCCATTGCTCTTAGGTTTAATTTTGATACTCTCACATTTCAGCCAAATTGACTTTTTAAGGCTCCTCCTACACTATGATTTCTATAGACCTTCATACAGAGTGACGTTTTTGCTTAGAGCCCTTCCCCATCACCAACCCACTCTCTTTCCCCCCTTTGTCACAGCTAACACCACCTCATTCACTCTTTAGGTCTCAGCTGAAGCGGAGCTTCCCCAGGAGGCTTTTCCTGACTTACAGATGATGTGAGAGCATCCCTGTTCCTTTACAATATTACAAACTTATGTCCTTCCCCTAAAATTATACTCCTTAGTTGTTATTTTCATTTAAAATCTATCTTCTTAGCTAGAATGGATGTCTCTTCTTCTCTCTTAAGCTCACATTTAAGGCCTTTGTGCACACTGAATTAACGAATGATTGGGTGAAAGGATGCCCTTTCCCAGCAGACCTCCGTTTCATCTGCTTGTCCCAGGGCTGACCCAGAGGCTCTGGATCGCGGGTGTCTGCCTGCAGACCAGACCTCATTGTCTCTGGTATAGTGTCTTCCTGGAGCTGAGGCCGTTCTCTCTGCCCCCAGAGCAGTTTGAAGACTGGAGGCAAACCAGCACGAGCCTGATTCTAACACAGGAAAAGGGAATAGATTTGTTAAGCTATAGACCAAGGAGCTTGGTGCAGACTTGGGGCAGAATTCCGAAGCAAATTGCTACATGTATATATTATTAAATGCATAGGGACCACTTAGAGTCCAATAAGTGTTTAAAAAAAATGAATCAGAAATGAATATTTGTGAGCACTTGGAAAGGAAAGAGTTGATCAACATGAGTCATCATTGATTAAAAATACAACAAGCCATTTTTGCAGTTTTGGGTTTCATGGTGACATTTTGATAAGCTCCCACTCACCCGTAGTTCTCTACAGACAAGGAAGGCCAAAGATATGGAAAACACAGAATCAAGGTACTTAAATCTGGGAAACTCCCCAAACGTCTCTCCATCCACCAACATCGGAAAGCTCCCTTGTAAAAGCATGGCTGGGAAATGAGTTTAGAATTGAGGATTCAGTGAGTATCCTCTCGTAGCCATCTGTCCCTACCCTGTTATCTCCTACTTATCCTGAAACTAAGATGTGTGGTCTTAGTCCCGAGAGGACTAAGGTGGATCCTGAGTCCACCTCCCTAACCACTTGCGATGTTAGTGAGGCTGGCCCATCTGCACGGAGAGGCCAGGCTCTGCCCAGGCGGGCTTACTGCAAGTGCAAATGCAGGGCTGCACTCGGGTTCTGTTCCTTACCATAGAACGGCCCTCCCCTCTGATAATGTGTGACCTGATGATCAAGTGGCCCAAGCTCTGACCAGGAACTGAAGAAAGACAGTGATGCTAGCTCTCTCCCTCTAAGATGGGTAGAAACTGATATGCAAAAAGAGGGAGAGAATGTTGCTCTTTTTGTGGAATCTGTTCATATGACGTGTCAATTAGAGAGGACTGCTGTTGATAATAACAATAGCTAAGCTAACATTTATTGTTTCCATGTGCCAAGTCCCCTTCTAAGAACGTTATATGCATTAACTCATTTAATCGTCATGCAACCCTACTAGGTAGGTTATGGTTGCAATCCCATGAGCTGAGTAATTTGCATAGGGTGACACAGCTAGTAAATGGCAATGCTGGGATTTATACCCAACAACTAGGTCCAGAGATGGAGCCCTTATCCATGACAACACCACACTGTCCACTGTACCGTGCCCACTGCTGACCACCAGCATCACCCAGGTTGAAGGTGGATTTCTCTTAGGCACTTAACAACACCTCTGAGATGTCTTTATGAATACAATAGAAAAATGAGGTTTGGCAATTGCACATTTAAGAAGGTTACTAATAACTGAATGAACCAGTAAGCTGAAGAATGCTGCTCTCTGTCATGGTGAAGGGAGCCCCTTGGTGGGGTGTCATGTAGCACCCTAACATTTCTACCTAATCTTTGAACAGAGGAGATAATGGATGCCTGAATCAAATCCAAGGACACTTAGAGAAGGTGCACCAGGGGCTTTTGTCCCAAAGACCAACTTTCTGAGCCCGACATGGCCTAACAGTAACATAAATAATTTCCAGTCTCCTCTTTGCTTTTGGATCAACGGTGACATTTGAAACACATTTTGTTTTCAAACAGTATTTGACAAAAAAAAAAAAAAATGACAAGAGCTCAGGCCGTATTAATTGTGTTTCTTAATGGTTAGTTAGTTAATTGATCTATATGACAGTTTTATTAAAGGGCAGAGACAGGTGTCCTTCAAAGGGAAGATGGCTAAGAGAAGAGGGATTTTGAAACCATATCACATGAAGAGGAGTTAGAGTAACTGAGAACGTTTAATCCTCAGAAGAAAATGTTTAGGTAGAGCCTGAGGGCTGTCTTCAAAGATCTGAAAGTTTATTCCCTGAAGGAAGGATGTGACTTACTCCATGTTGACTGCAGAGGGCAGGACTGGGACCAAAGGTTACAAGGAAGTGGATTTGTCTAATTGCTGTGCAAAGAGGGGACAATTATGACAGCTCACATTTACTGAGTGCTCATGATTGAACGTTGTAGATCAAATTAATACTTATTACTACAAGCATCCCATGGCATCCTTAGAAAAGTCTCCATTTACTGACTGCTCATTAAATGACCTCATTTAATAATTGCCCTGTTGACTGTTACTATTACACCATTACGGTTTTATAGACAAAGAAATAGAGAAGTTAAGTTACTTTTCTGGAACTACCCTCCTTTAAGTTACTGGCTTATAACCATCTAGACTCGGGCATTCCTGCTGCTAATACTCCCTCCCAGAGTTATGCATATAACAAGGGGTGAGATCAGGGCTGTTTAATAGAAAAATAATATGAGCCACTTATGAGAGCCTTATGTGTAATCTTACATTTTCTAGTAGCCACATTAAAAACAAAATGTAAAAAGAAACCAGTGAAATTAATTTTAAATACACACATATTTGTATCTTAACCCAATACATTAACCCAATTGTCTCATTATCGCTAAACTATTATTGTTTACTCACACAATGTAGTCAATATAAAAATAATTTACAAGCTATTTTACATTCTGCTTTTCATGCTAAATGCTGTGGCTGTTTTACACTTACCTAACATCTCAGGACACATGTCAAGTGCCCAACAGCATCTTGTAGCTCTTGTCTACTAATGGACAGCCTGCAAAGGTTAAAATTCAAATCTCCTTTAAATCTGGGGGATTTGGAATCTTCAAGGGGAGCTTCGCTTCCACCTCAGGTTCTGAGGCCTCTCCGTCCCCAGCTTAACTCCTTTGCCAGGTAGAAGGGAATGCATAGCAACTGCCTTTGCCTTTTCCAGTAGAGCCAATGTAGAGATTTCTGAATTCCCAGAGGACAGGTGTTTCTCCTGCAATCTCCCAACAACTGTCTTTTCTCTTCTTCCAGCTAGGCTGGAAGTTTAACTTGTCTAGTTTTTGCTTTGAAAATGACTGAAGCAGGTTGCATGAATTGAATAATTTATCCTAAATACCAAATTGGGGGCAGATATTTTGCTTTAGGCAATGTTATGCAAAATTAGGGAGTCCCTGGCTTAATTGATTAGAAATACATCTTGCAGTTTAAATCACAGGGTCGGTAAATGCATAGGTGACTAGCGGGGATGGGGGTGGGGGCAGATTATGTTGTTATTTCTGCCACGCTGTCCAAGCGCAGAAGCATAGCGTCAAAACACACGCAGTAGCCTCTTAAAGTAGCTTTAAAGCAGCCCACACACAAGTTTCCCCTTAAAATCCCAAACCAATTGCAAAAAAATGAAAACATATAAAAAGATGCCACGCGCCTTCGGCCTCCCGGAGGTGGCGCTGTGAGGGTGACGGAGTTAATTAGTGCCTGCAAAGCGCCGTGTGTGAGCTCATCGGAGAAGTCATGCTCTGCACGCATTATTTATAGCAAAACTGAGGCGTACACAGTGTGTGACATTTCCCTCTTTTTTAGTAAGGGGACTTCAAAAAGTCGTGGGCACTGTCCCCCCCACCCCCCCAGCAAAGTGTACGGGGCAGGCACCAGGGCGCGGGTGGGAGGCGAACGCGCCAGCCACGCGTGTCCGGGAGCAGGTGCCGGGGGCGGCGGCGACGCCGGCGACAACTCCGCAGCGTCCGCTCGGGAGGAGAGTTGGTGGCTGATCTCGGGATGCCTCGCAGATGCAGAATGTGTCTGTGGCCAGCAGGAGGAAGGAAGAGGAAGTGAGAGCAGCGCAGCCGGCGGCGCAGCGGCCGACCCGGACTGTAAGTGCGTGCGCTCGGGCGAGGATGGGCACGGGGTAGAGGCACAGCCACCGCCACCGCCGCGGCCCCGAGCGGGGCGACACAGCCCCCGGCCTCCCTTTCAGCGGTCGCGGGTGGCCGGCGCTCTGCTCGCTGGGAACCGTCGCCGCCCCCGCTGTCCTGCGACCCCGGCAGGTTCGTAAAGTTTCCCGAGCTGGCGCCGCGCCCCGACTCGCTGACCTCAGCGCGGCCGGGGAGGGGACCGGGGCCGGGGACGAGAGGAGGAGGCGTCCTGCTCCGGGGGGCTCGGGGCGCCGCCGAGACACTTTGTTTTCCTCCCCGGGGGCTCCGCGCTCGGGCGGGGCGAGGGCTGCGGGCGCGTCGGGGCGCCCTGCAGTTGGGGACGTCTGGGCGGAGGGGGCC
>NW_007735128.1:15259-28848 GCF_000696425.1 Galeopterus variegatus
TGGGCAGCTGGCAGCCTGGGGGGGGGGGGGATTGTTAGGAAATACCCTCCTCCCGGGCGTTCGCCGAGGTCCCCGCTGGGACCGGGAAAGGCGGCTGGGGGATTCGATGGAGATCCCGGCGTCGGAGAGGGGACGCACCGAGCGCGCCTTCAGACCAGGGGCGGCGGAGCGCCGGGGTCCCTGGAATCGGAGCGGAGGGGGCGGCTGCGAGGAAGAGGAAATACAGACCTCAGCCGGCCCCGGCGTGCGCGCGCGTGTGGGGCTGGGAAGTCCGAGCTGGGCCGCGGGCGCGCGCGAGGGGGCGCGCGTGGGGGGGGGGACCGCAGGGGGCTCGGCAGCCTAGCACTCCCCGGCAAGTGACCCTCTCCCGCCAGGGGGCCTTTTGAAGTTGGCAGTTGGGGCGAGGGTTGTTGGCTGCAGGACCTGCTTGCACCTGAAGCTACAGGGCTCGGGCCCCCGGAGTGACCATCCAGGGGCCTCTGGACAGCTCCCGAGACTCGCTGAGCATATTTTACGATGCCCATGCCTGGACCATGGGCCTCCCCACACCGCTGGCCATGAATGATGCGCACTTAATTCCTTAGGGTGAAGATTTCGGAAAACTCAAGACAGGGGGTTGTGCCTCTAGAGGCAAAGGCTTGGGGATGGGGTGGATGGGGCTGTGGAAGAATTTGAATGTTTTTAACTTTTACAAAATAAAAGGACTTAATGACCTGTATTTATATACCAAATCTTTGAGAGCAGCTTTGGGAACTGGAGGGACCTAATCCCACACTCCTGTTGGCTGTTCGATTGCAAAAGCTGGCTGCAGCTATTATTAAGGGCCTCCTCTGCTCATGGTTTTTCATAAGCTCTCACCTCCATACATACTTCCCAAGGTGGGTTCAAGGGTTATTGTCCCCCAATTTACAGAACTGGGCATCTTATGTCAGAAGGCCAGATTTCCTGCAGGCACACAGCAGACTTTAAAAAAAATTTTATGGCTGACCTTTTGAACTTCTCCTCTTTCCTGTGGTACATTTCCTGTCTCTTGTAGGCTGTGGTTAAGTGTGCGTGTTGCCCTCTTTCCTACTACGTTCACAGGTGTTTTTACTTTTTGTTTTGTTTTTTAGTTAGATGGACTCGTAAATTGTGAGGGAAATACCTTGAGCTCTGGGGCTCTGTGGGGACAGTAAATGGGGTGGGGTGTGTCAGGAAAGAAGGGAACCGAGGAACTAGAAGCTTGGTAAGTGCCAGGGAGGAGCAGTCTGGGAGGCAGGTCCAGAAGGAGTCTGGGGAATCTCAGCACCTGGGGCAGTCACAGGGCTGCAGGACGGGTGGTCCTAATGATGGCCGTGTCCCCATACACACCGTGCTTGCTGACTGCAGCCACTGTGACTGCCGAGCTTTC
Organism: Galeopterus variegatus; assembly: GCF_000696425.1. Classification (NCBI taxonomy): domain Eukaryota; kingdom Metazoa; phylum Chordata; class Mammalia; order Dermoptera; family Cynocephalidae; genus Galeopterus; species Galeopterus variegatus. The sequence continues at coordinate 16,650 of NW_007735128.1, forward strand.
TTCTTTTTCACCGAGTTCTCTTCCCAGGGCCTTTGCACACACCCTTCCTTCTGCAGGAGAAGCTTTCGCCTATGTCTACATGGCTCACTCCCTTGCTGCCTTCGGGTTTCTGCCCTGTTGTCAGCTTGCACAGCCTTCCCTGACTATCCCCCATAAAGTAGCACCCAGGAACTCCCTGGTCCTCTTATGTTGCTCAGTTTTTTCTCTTAGCACTTATTACCCCCTGGCATTCTATATTCATTTGTTTATTTGATTATTGTCTGTCTCTCCCATTAGAATGGAAGTTCCAGAGGGCAGTGACCTTGTCTTAGCAGGTCCTAGGTGTAAATGTTTGTTGACTGACTGAATGAGAGATGCCTATGTTGGGAGAGGCCCACCAGGGGAAACCAGGAAAATACTGCAACATCAGTAGCAAGTGAGAAGCCCTAGTCACAGGCTTTTGCTTTTTCTCCCCTTGCCCTCTCCCCCATACCCAGCTGCTCTTCTTTCAGACTCCTTTCTGCCTTGAGTAGACTCCTCCATTAGAATTTCAGACTGGAGAAAGGAGCAGAGAGGTGATTCCTTGGGAAAGTAGAAAACCAATACGCTTAATTAATAACATAACCACTCCAGATCTGGGGTATGATTACTCTCCTTGGAGAAAGGCTTTTCGAAGCCTGTGCTGCTTTTAGTCAAAGAGACACTCCCGTAGAAGCAAGGGCATTATTGAAAGGAGAGTGACATGAGAGACATCCAGTGTATCCCATTCCACTGTCCCTGAAGATGGAAGTGAGGGCAGAGGACAGGATGCAGAAAGAGTAGCTGGGTGTCCAATGCAGGAGAGAAGAGAGATGAGAAATGCCTAAAAGAAGAAAAATGCAATGAAGAAAACAGAAGAGGGTTTTCTACAAGTGCTGCTAAGTCATGAGATTTAATAAATTGCAGTACTGAAGATAAGACAATATTGAGTGTTTTAAGGTAATTTGCCCCCTTTGGGTGTTTGGTGTGAGTGGGTGGGGAGAAGTGGGGAAAGGGAGAGCTTTGAAGCCGTCACCCAGAGGATGTGGCAGGGGTGTGGCGGTGGCAAGGAGCCCTGCCGAGCACACACTCTGCTTGCTGCATCCTCTTGCCTAATGCTGAAGGCTTGGAGGTGATCACTCCTGTGACGTAACATTTCCTGTCCAGATCTAAGACAGTGGGCACCATGAAGGTTTGCTGCTGAAGCTGCAACCACTTTTAAGGAGATAGTTTGGTTTCTAAGCCATCCTGCTGAATTTGGAGAAGGTGGGAAATGGCTGAGCCCTCCGTGTGTCACGCAGCTGAAGTGCGTGCTGCCAACTGTGCGCCCCAGCCCTGCTTCCTTCTAGGCAGCCAGGCTAGGGTTTTTGAAGCTTAGGGTTGCACCCATGAGGTCATATGTCATGAGGTCGAGACCAGCAGTTTAAAATGTGAAATAGAAGAGAGTGGCATGGAAAATAGAATGTTTCACTCAACAGACATCGAATCTTAATGTCAAATATATCTCTCAATATATTCGTGATTTTAAAAAGTCTGTCTTAGTAATTCTGGAGGCTCTAGGAATCTACGTTTTTAACCAGCTTTCCAGTGATTCTGATGGAGATGGTCCAGAGGTCCATACTTTAAGAAATATCTAGCTGTCCTCCCTTTACAAAATGCCATTGGTTTAATCCTCCGCAAGAGATTCTATTTCCAAATGTTGAACCAGATGCAGTGAAAGTGTCAGCCATTGACTTAACTTTTCAAAAGGCTACTGTTTATAGAATGTGACATTGTGCTAGGCCCTCATGTGCCACCCTGGAGGAACTAGAAACCCGAGAGGAATGTTCTTCACTTTAGCGATTCAGAGGCATGGATCTATCCACAGTAACTCTTCAACCTTACTTAGAATAAAATCGACAAAATATGCTCTTTCCTTGCCAAGTTTTAGTTTAGAGCTTTCGAGATCTTTGGAAATTTATTCTGCTTGACTTTCCTTTCATATTTTATGCTTAGTATTCCCCACATGCATGATTTTAATTACTTATAGAGGTTTGCAAAGATAGTCCTGATCTCTTCTGGTGGCAGCCACACTGCTGTGATGCATGATTAGATTAAGCATTTTAGCTGACCTAGGCTTGGGTTTGGATATCCAAAGAAGAAAGGCAAAGGCTGAGAACTTCAGCACTGTCCAAGATATAAGGATTATGAAGGCCGGCCATCCACACAGGGTATGGGTCCTGTGATGTGTGTCACCCACGAAAGCCTTCAAATATGCCAGCACAGAGCTTTTAGGCTCAGCAAAGCCAGCCTGCATACACAGTGCACACACTGGTTGCCCTGTTCGGTTCCCTGGATAATATAGGTTGTCTGAGTATTAACAATTAGGACTTATCAATATCAGCCAGAAGCCTGCAAAGCCATATCATGATCCATTAAATTAATTACATGTGCCTTAACACTATGTGTCCTAACCTTTCACGAGGTAAGTGCAGGTACAATTGAGCAAAATTTTGTCACTGGCCTAAAGTGGGGTGAACATTAGGTCTCAGATAGGAATACGTGTGGGAGAAGGAATACTAGCTCATCAAACAGAATCAGCCGCAGCAACAACCTGGCATAGGGCTGAGTAGAGAAATTAGTCACATGTATAAATAGAAGGAGATTCTCAGTGTTCTGGTCCCTCACAAACACTGGTTTCCAGAATCTGAGCAAGATTATTATTGGAACCTCAATTTTAGGAATTGAGGCTACAGTTTGGGCTATTTTAGTTTTAAAAGTTAATGTAGGGAACAAAACTTTTTTTTTTTTGGTAGGGAACAAAAACTTTTTTTTTTTTTCCTTTTTGTCTTTTTTTCATGACTTGTAACGGGATCACAATGCCCGGTGTCGCGCCCGCACCGTGCTCAGCCAGTGAGTCGGTCTCTATATGGGATCCGAACCCTCGGCGGAGCGCCGCCACTCTCCCAAGCGCCGCACTCAACCGAGTGCGCCACCGGGCCGGCCCAAGGGAACAAAAACTTTTTTTAGTAAAACACTGGAAATGTACTGCTTGCTTGACCCTAGGAATGCTCTATGTTGGATAGGTTGCACTTCTGGATAAGGAGCAGTGGCTTGAGGAAAGGAAGGCCAGGTAAGCCCTTACTAAGCATTGCTTCTGTGGAGTTGGAGTCATAGGATCAATGTGGCATTTTCCTCCATGGGCTGCCACCCCTCCTCCCAGGATGCTGTCTTGGAAATGAAGGGAAATAATCAGCATAGTATTGTTACCCTATTTTATGGATGTGGCTTGGAGGAATGAAATGTCGTGGGTGTTTGGAGAGTGGATCTGAGCTATAAACCCAACATTTCTGATTCTTTTTCTATTGCCATTTTTTTTCTCTGCACAATGATGCTGGTGCTTGTTAATTACTTCTCTTGTTGGTTCTCCTGGATTTCCTGATCCACGAGTCCAGGACCCTCATGTTGAGCTATGCTGCAGTGGCTTCCAGGGAGGCTTTTCACTCCTGTACATTGCTAGAAATGGCCTTGGTTCAGAAGAATGTGCCTGTGTTGCCATGACATTCAGAGATATATCTGCTGCCACTGAAGCCAAAGTGTTCAGAGTTGATTCCTCCCTTTGGAAATCTCATTCAAAAGTTGACCTTCTTAGCCTTGACAAGAATCAGTGGATCCTTCCGTCTCAGGAACAGTTTGCCCATTAACCAAGCTCATGATATTGAAGCATGTGAGCCAGAATGCAACTTATTAATCAAAACTGACAACAATATTTGCCAAGGAGAATGGACAAGCATTTTTTAGCCAACACTTTCTTCTCTGTGGATGAGTCATGGTGAAGACAAAAGCATGGAACCAATTGGGAGGGACCAATTGCAAGGAGAACACACTTAGAGTTCTTTCCAGCCAGTCATAATTTTTTTTTTTTTTTGCCTATTTGGTGACCGGTAAGGGGATCGCAACCCTTGGTGTGGTGTCGCCCACACCACACTCAGCCAGTGAGCGCACTGGCCATCCCAATATAGGATCCGAACCCGCGGCGGGAGCGCCTCTGCGCTCCCAGCGCCGCACTCTCCCGAGTGCACCACGGGGTCGGCCCATAATTTTTGCTACTTCTCCTGCCCCATAGATTAATACCAACTAAGGGAACCAGAGACTGGTGTCCTTTAACCAGGATGGTTTCTCCCTTGGGCAAAGCCGAGGCTACCGTGCCGTTCTTTTCTACCTGCAGGCTACTTTTTTGCGCATTTTGCCGACCCTTTATTCTAGGTGGTCTCAGCCTCAATGCTGTTGACATTTTGAGCTGGATAATTCTTCATTGTGGGGGCTGTCCTGGCATTGTAGGGTGTTGACTAGCTTGCCTGGCCTCTATTCACTTGATGACAGTAGCACCACTCAGCTGTGACAACTAAAAATGTCTCCAGGCATTGCAGATTGTCCTGTCAGGGACCACCCCACCACACCCTTTGAGAACCACTGCTTGTATTTTTGAATAAGCCAGTTGTGTGTCATCAGGAGGTCTAGACTTTCGATAGCAGTGGTAAATGCACCCGTTCTCTACTCACTGGTTGTTTGGAGTCTAAGGGGGGTGTTCACAGGTGGGGCTCCCCCTTGTGTTCATGTGGTTCCTCCACTTCTCCAAATTTGCTCTCTAGTCCTTCACTCCTATATTGCAGGAGTCTTCCTGCCCTGAATGGTTTTCAAGTTTGTTTCATGTGTGTTTCTTCCTGACATCCCGTGGCTGAAGAAAACTGTAACTAGTGAGCTTATGTCTCAGTTTCCTATCAAGGTTTTGGATTCTGACCATTGGTTACTGCATTAATGGTAACCTTTGCATGTGGGAAAACGGCAAATGCAAGGGGAGGTGGTAGGAAAACTCAGCATGGCTTGTTCTGAGGCCTGGGTCACAAGAGAAAGGAGATGTCTGTGTGGGAATGAGTTAACTGAGTGAAGTGCCTCCTCCATTGCTGGTCGAATCCACCCTGGCTAGTTGGGCAGTAATGGATATTGATATTCCATTAATGTGACCAGGACATTGTAGCAGGTCAGGGAGAGGCCTTAAAGGCACTGCTTTATGTGAAGTCCTTCCCACTTTGTCCATTAGATTTCTGTCCTAATCTCGCCACATTTATTTCTTATGTAATTATCTGTCAACCTTTTATTTACCTTCTCTGTTGGGCTGCTGTGTCAGTCCAGAGCAGCAGCCAGTGGCATAAGCAATGGAGCAGTGTTGCTGGGTTGTATGCTGGCTACATCCCCAAGGCAGCAGCCTTCTCGTAAGTCAGCAGCCCTATAGCAGCCCTCCACCCTTCCTTCCGCCCTTTGTGCCTTTTTTTTTTTTTTTCCAGTTTGAAATTGCATTTAGAATGCTGGTGTTTGGGGCAGTGAGATTCAGTGTCTGAGTAGTACGGAATGAGCTGTATTTTCCAGACTGCTACACACAATTACCCTTAATTCTGAAGTGTAATGCATTTCAAAATAACTTTTTCCCCTGTTTTTGGGCTCTTTAACCCAAGAGCACAGCCACAGCTGGCTTTACCCGTGGCCCTCCGAAGGCATGTGGCTTGGGAGGTAGAGTTAGTGGAGGGGTTTTGGTCAAATTGCACATTTTTGGCCGAGTAAAGAGTGAATTCCAATAACACTCAGTAAGGCTGGTTTTTACTTGACTCCTACTTACCCCACCCCACCCAGTCCCACCATTTCCTTGATATTATAAGGACCCGTGCCCTTCTCTGGTAAGTGACCACCACTCAAAAATTTGGGTTTTAGGGAATGGGATTGATTCTTTCATATACTAACTAATAAATGTGTGTTGCACATGTTATGTGTGTGAGAAAGACACACACACATACATACATACACACACACACACACATCCATGCAGCTTTCCGGAATAATGAAAAATCTTTAGAAACAAAGGAACAATTATATCAGCAGCTAAATCCTATTTTCTCCAGTGCTTGTTACTTTTATAGAAAATAAGCACAAATAATATTAAATCAAAACGTTTATCAAGGAATGAATATGTCTCCATCATTTCTAGACTTACTCCACTGCCAGGAAGTGACTTTGACTCATGAGTTCTATTTACTCAACTACTATCCATTCTTCAATTGAGGTTTTTTGAGAAACATTTGCCTGGATTTATATGAGAGAAGCTCAATAAAGTTTTATCTATTAATTGCAGTATTTTTTAAAAGAACCATGGAGCTCACACTTAAAAAGCATATAAATATCTTCAAATTGAACCATTGCTGGGCTGGCAGCACCCATCCTGATGCTCTGTTAATTCATTCATTGAGTCGGCCAGTCAGCAGCCGTTCTGACTGCATTTTATGTTCTCTAGTTGAGGCACTTTGTATGCGGAGCCCCGGGGTAGGGTGGGCTGCACAGAGAGAGTCATGACTGAGTGTGATAAGGGTATGTTCAGAGTGTTTGCAGATCACCAGAGGATGGAGTTCACAAAGGAAGTGGCTTTTGAGAAAGATCTGGGAAGCTGAGTATTGAAAGGAGAACATAACGTGTCCAAGGAATACAGGAATGAAGGTGGTAAAGAAAGTCTGGAAGGGGGCTTCTGTGTGAGCTCTCCTAGGAGCTGGGCATTTGGATAGAGTGGAAAGGAAATTCAAAGGATTTTAGGTTAGGAAAAAACACAATCGGAATTCAATGAGAACTCTGAGTCCCAAGGCAACCTGGAGGACAGATTAGATGGTAAACAGGCAGGAAAGACCGGGCTGTAAGCTCCTCTTTTCCAGGCCTATCCAAATAAACACAGGATCTTGGTCAGGTGAATAAATAAATAAAGCAGTGTCCTTGCTAGGTAAATGCAATGTGAAACGGGTTGCTCCCCGCTCCCAGCTTCCAATCTGAGACCTCCCAGCTGGATGCCTGCCCAGCCCAAGCAGAGGGAGAGGAGCAGAGGGCATGGACTCACGCTGGCTGTCCACCTACAGACATTGACAAAAAAAAAAAAAGAGAGAAAGATCTGGCGAATGATTGGATTTAGGGAAAAGGAAAAAGGAGTTTTTGTGGTTGGAAGCTAAATAAGTGCATACTTGTTAATTGAGGGTTCAAGCCTCTTTTTGAATATACCAGGTGGGGGACTTGGGGTAAGCTTACTCTTCTCAACCTCAGTTTCCACATGTTTCAAATGGAGGTAATATGAGTCTGTATGTGGAGCACTGCTAGGGAGGAGCCGCTGAGATCGTCAGTGTAATAATGATCTCGAGCAGGCTGCCCAGATGCATGGGGTTGGATTTGCTGTTATTATTGATGTTACTATTACTAAGTCAATGGTTCCTATTCAGTTTTATAATTAAAATATCTTGCTAAAGTCATTTTAAAACACACATTTATTATTTTATTCTCTTTGCGTGGCCTAAGTAATTCTCCAAAAAATCTTGACTAGACTGTTAGTTTGCTTTATACATTTTTTCTTCAAGAACAAAGGAGAAAAAACTGCTGAAATACAGGTCAGGATAAATTATGATCGATTGTGAATTAAAAGAACTGACATAAAGAAACATGTTAACAATTCGGGATCCTCAAATAAAGCCCTTGTAAATAGATGTCTATCCTCAGTTCAATTTGAACTAACCTGGGGTTTTACTGTTTTACTTTATTATTATTTTACTTTGGGGAGAGAGAATGGAGTGTGCTGATTGGGGCTCTTTTTCTTTCCTTGACTGCAGCATTTTGGAGCTCTTTGCATCTGCCCAAGTGTGGTCAGGAGCCCTATGAGAAACCGCAGTTGGAGTGTTAGTGGAAGAGCAATCAGCAGGAACTTAACTCAGTTGAACTGGGTTTCATATGATTATGTAGCATGTAAAGGAGGCTCAGTGGTTCTAATAAAATTTTGCAAACCTCTCTTTTTGAATCATTTGGAACCTTCTAGTATGTGGGGACCATTGAAATGTTCATTGGCAGGTGAGTGGCTGTAAAATGTTAGTTTTTCTTTGATCTAAGCCAGTTCCTCAGGCTATCAACCAGATTAGAAATTACTCTGGGGGCCGAGCCCGTGGCGCACTCGGGAGAGTGCAGCGCTGGGAGCGCAGCAGCGCTCCCGCTGCAGGTTCGGATCCTATATAGGGATGGCCAGTGCACTCACTGGCTGATTGCAGTGAGGCCGATCTCAAAAAGGACAAAAAAAAAAAAAGAAATTACTCTGGGAGTAAAAATAGAAAAATAAAAGGAAGATGATTATAATCCCAGGTGTACTGACCCAGTACAGCTCTGTTGTCCCTGCATAATTAATTGTACCTACTTTCACTTTCAAAAGTTTCCTGAGTCAGACAATTCATTTTATGGCGACCTAAGTAGAAGCCACCTCCTGCCATTTCTACTCAATCTCTCAGGCTATTGCCAGTTTGTTTGGGTGCCTTTTCTACTTTATGATTCTTCAGGAAGGCAGCAACTAGCTTAGGGGATCGCCAGCTCATTAAGCAGTAGCTCATATACCCACGAATAGTCACTTAGTAATGGCTTTTATGGATTGGATCGATAAGAGGTAAACCTCGTGTAGACACTAAAATGCCATGGATGGAGTATGGGTGTGAGAGAACGATATTGCCCACGGAAGCTGCTTCTCCAAACCTGTGCTTTGAAAGTAGTATGGTTTGGGTCTTACCACCCAGCTCCATTGCAATGGTCCTGAAAAGCCACTTAGCTAGTTACTGTATGGAAACCTGATTGGGCCCAGCAAATTACACACTGTCTTTAGTGTATAAAATTTCTAGTCATGTTCTTTTCATTTACTAAGCAGACTATCAATTGTGTAGCGATGTCTCTTTCTATATATCAGGATCCATGTGTAACTTTAAATAGATCCAATGTTAAATATATGTTCAAAGATCCATGAAAAGATTTATGTAGTGAAATACATTTGACAGTAAATCACTGGAGAATTATATCTGTACCAAAATATATATCAGTTTAAAAGTGATTGCAAATATATTAACTGACCTTATACCCGTTTTACAGATGAGGGAATGCAGGTGTCAGAGAGACTGGCTGCCCAACGTTAGGTTAGATTCAAAACCAAACCCTCTTTTCTGCAGCATACCATATGGTACACTCTCCTGGTGCCAAGTTTCCATCAGTTACTGAGGTTCATTTTTGTCTCATTCAAACCCATTGCATTAAAAGGCGTGTTGAGGGGCATGCCACGTGGTGCAGGATGGCAGCAATGGCATGCCATCCATTATCGGCTGCAGCCCACTGCCTGCAGGAGGGCGGAAAGAGGGAGCAGGTGGACGCCTTTATGTACCCCTGCCCGAGACATATTTCCACTGTAGTAGACATTGTCTTGTAATTGTCGCCGACTTGTTTGGAGCCATTTTGAATCTTTTCAATGTGCTGCTAACAACTCTAGCATATGAATGTGTGCAGTGCAACTCGGTGCCCGTGCCTGAGAATGGTAAGACCTACGAGGGCTCATGCAAACAGAAGAAGTCCCGAAAACCCCAGGTTTGCTTTTATTTCAACATCTGTCTTTCAGCCAATGAACAGGTTACCCTAAGGTAATTTTTCATAACCAGACAAGAGCAAGACCCAGAGAAATAGCATAAGAGAAGTTTTAATGTTGAAAAGATACTGGATCCCTTAACTTGCAGGAGAGGGATCAGCGTGTATTTTAAATTCTTAATTGCTGCCTTGGGTCCGTATTTGCCTCCAGCATTTGATTTGGAAATACTCTTTATTTGTTCATTCACGAATATTTATTGAGCACCTGCTGTGTACCATGTGGTGTGCTAGGTGATACATAAACAATGGTAAGCTTCCTTCCTAGAAGAAAAAACAGACCTCTCGCCAATTCCATGGACTGCTTATACACAGTGGAGGAAGCGTGTATTAATCAAAGGATCACACAAATAAATGTGACTCTTAAATTCTGCTTGGGGCTGTAGGGGAAAAATCCTGATGCTAGGAAGGCCTAAATGGGGGGATTAATGTGGTTCGGGAGGTTGGGGAAGAAGGTGGAAGGATTTTACTGGGGACAGAGAAATGTCCCTGCAGATGAGTAGGCTGAAAAGCAGACCCTGGATGTTGCGGACGCAGACCAGAGTGCCTGGGGCAGGGAGCCCTGCAGCCCTGGATTAGACGGGGAGGAAGGCTGATTGGAACCACGGGTCTGGGCCTTCAGAAGAGCAATGGGAACTCACTGAAGTTGTACCCAAGGGAGTGATGTGATCAGATTTATGTGTTGAAAAGATCTTCCTAGCTTCAGTGTATAAATTTCACATCATTTAACACTGGTCACAATGTGGCTGCACTATTAGTACTTTCAGAATCTAGCAATTTATTTTTTTTATTTTTTTATTTTTTGTCCTTTTTGAGACCAGCTGCACCGCACTCAGCCAGTGAGCACACCGGCGGCCATCCCTATATAGGATCCGAACCCGCGGCAGGAGCACTGCTACGCTCCCAGCGCCGCACTCTTCTGAGTGCACCACGGGCTCGGCCCAGAATCTAACAATTTCTAAAAGAATCAATTTAGCCACTAGTGTCTCCTTCAAATTTGAAACAGCCATTTAAACTAGTGATTTAGCATGGGTGTTGCAACTACTTAGGAAGGATGAAGTACATAGTTCTGTGATTCTCAAACTTCAAAATGCCTATGAATAGCTGGAGACCCAGGAAACTGCATTTTAACAAGTCCCTTGGGTGATTCTGATGCAAGTGGTCCTGACTCCACTTTGAGAAGCATTGAACTAGAAAGTGGTAAGAAGTGCAAAGAGAATTATAAACCTGAAGGTGAAACCTTATCAGGCAGCCAGAAGAGGTTGGAACCTCTGTATCGCCAGGTTTCACTTGAACCGGTTTTCCCAGTACTGGAGGGATTTACTTCTAGTGGACCTGAAATGGATTCTAAATCCTGAGTTTCTTCTAATTTATTTTCTAATCCTTTCATATGCTACTATTTTCTCAGATCTGTGGTCACTCTCTCTGTGTGTCTCCTTTTACTTGTCAGTTGTCACCGTTTATTAAGAATCTTTTTCTGAAAGCCCCGAATGAGGCTGTGAGGTGGTGGGTTAGCCTGGCCTGATGAGGGAGGGAGTTGAAAGCACCCTGCCCCAGGAGAGATTTTGCCTGTGCTGCTCGCTGGAGCAGGAGACTGAGGATGCTGTGCAGGAGAGACCAGTCGTAATTGCCACAATAGGGGATTGTGTTCAGAGACATAAAGGGCCAGGGATACCAGGAGAGTTCATTTGGGGAGCCTTTTCTTTAGTTCCCCTGTTCCCTGCTCAGGAGCTGGCTGTGAGGAAGAGGGTGGGCTGGTGGCTGCTCTCCAGCAAGTGAGCATCAGAGTTCAGAATTCCTACTCGGGCAAAATCAGTTTGAAATGAATGTTAAGGGCAAAGTCAAGCAGAAAAGAAGTCTCATCGTGAAAGGCATCAGGCAGTTTGGTGGTCTGGAGGAGAGGGGCCCCACTTCCTCTGCAAGTGCAGTGCCCTGACCCACAGATCCTCCTCGTCCACATGAGGCACCGCTGCAGTCTCTTCTCCTGGAACCTTCTGTGATTTCCTGGCTCACTCCCTGGTCACATTAAGCACATCCCCGTACGTGCTGGCCTTGATTGTACCATTTTACATTCTGTTTCGTGTCTTTTTTCCTGAGTAGAGTGGAGGATTTAGGCAGGGCTTCCCATGCTGAGCTCATAAGAGGCACTCCAGAAATGTCTGCAGAAGGAAAGACTGTTATCCATGCATATGAGCACCGTGTCCTTCTTACAGTCCCTTTGGAAAAGCCTTTAAAATGGCTCCTTCATCTCTGAGTCAGGGCCCCAAGAGCTCTCTGTTGAGGACACCCGGCATGTAACTCTCCTGTCCCCAATTTTGCTGAAGACCGGCCCTGACTGAAGTCACTGTGACTGAGGCACTGGCTGTACAGTGCCCTAATCCCGGGAGGCATCGATTACTGCCTGAGTGTCATTCTGCTGTGCCGAACCAACCCTAGATGTGACGGACTTTCCAGAGGAGGAAACCAATGTTTTGTCACTGCGTTGTTGCCTGCAGAATTCCTCATTACTTGTCTGTCTACTTAGAATTCTCTCCTAGTCACCAAAGAGCCTATGGGGCACAGACATTAGAAGACCAGGACTCGGAAGAATGTGGAAAGTGTTTCCTATGTTAAAACCTGAAACTTCTGTGCCCTGCATCCCTTCATCCTCTGTGCAGCTGGCGTTCACTTTGGAAAGGCTGTTTCTTTCTTCCTCCCCCCCCCCCCC
>NW_007735128.1:29588-30740 GCF_000696425.1 Galeopterus variegatus
TCCCCCCCCCCCCCCAGCTCCTGTGGGTGACCAGGCACTGATGACACACACTGGGGTCTGAGATCTTTACCACACGTGTGGTTACCCACATTTTATTTATTACATTCTGAGAGCATCATGGCCTTGATAATTTGTGTTTCTAGGCTCTAATTGCATATTATTTTTCTAGCAGCTATTGGGGGTTTCAGCTAGCAATTGAAACCTGATAGCGTCTTGGCTCTTCTTGCTGGAATGATTTATCTTGATGTTTGTGTGCTGAGCTGAGCCCATGTCTTTTATGCCAAATAACATACACACAGTAAACCCCAAACTTAAGTGTTCTGAGTTCATTCTGGAAGTGGAGCGTATTTCGGCCTTTGGAACCACATTCTCAGACCTCCTACAGCCCCTTTCTCCCTCAATAAAATAGGCAAACAACTCCTTGCTTCCTCAGTGTGGGGATCCTGCCAGATGCTCAGTATGTCTGTTCCAATTATGCATTTTAGAACTGGTAAAATAACCACAGGACGGGCTTAGGACCCATCGGGCCCGCTGGGAGATGGACCTGAGCTAAAACTCCATAAATGACCTGAGCTCCATAAGCCATACTTTGACAGGGCCACAGTGCTGTTTTGGGTCTCCTGGAATTAGTGTCAGTTCAGAGCCAGTGTCCATTAGTCCCCCAGAAGTCTGATTACTTCCTTTTCCCCAATGCACAGTCACCCTTGAGGAAGGCTGGCAGAAAGATGAACAATTAGCTAACACCATAGGCCTCTGCGAGTTAGACTGTTCGGCTGTTGTCCATCACCGTAGAGATGCCAGCCGGCAGGTGCTTCCTCCGTGTCCTGGCCTGTTGGGAGACCTGAGCCCTCTTGCTCCCATAGACACTTCCCTGAGCTGCTTGTGGGAGCCAGACCTACACAGGTCTAGGCTGAAATTACTCCCCACGTACTTGCCGAGTGAGTTGGCACAAATTTATTAAGCTCTCATAGCTTCCATTTCCTCTTGTGTAAATGGAAACGATGCCCATGTGTTGTTGTCAAGATGAAATGAAAACGTCGTCAATGAACAGCAGGGCCTCGGCAGGCGTGCAATGGATGTGAAAGGGCATATAAGTGTGGAACCTGTCCTCCAAGATTCTTTGGCCAAGGCCATTGTTGATTAGAAGGATGG
>NW_007735128.1:30870-31944 GCF_000696425.1 Galeopterus variegatus
CTTGTAGAAAAACATGCCATTTCATCTGAACAGGTTATGTGTACAAGAAAAACCTCACAACATTTTCCGTTCTTTGCATTTTGACTTAAATTTTAAGTTCACTTTGTTTTCCAGTACCTGACGGGGTCTTGTTTTTCTCTGTTTAGGGAAAATAAGGTCTGTCTGGGACAGGTGACCTTTTTCGTACTTCCCTGATGCCCTGAGGAGTGCTGTTTGCGGGTCCTATTTGTGGACTTTATTTATTAACTTGTTTGCGCACTCGATGCCAAGGAAATGGTGAAATATAAGGGGTGACTTTGCCTTTTGGAGGGGAGAGGAGCTGGCATGCTGGACACAGCTGTAACACTCTGCGGTGGATACTTCCCTGCAGGCAGGACCAGCTAGGGATGGCAGAGGGGTCCTGCGTGCTGCTGGCCAAAGGCATGCTTCATGGAAGGTGCTGTCCCTGGTGGATTACTGTGGAATCTGGTGGTCCCGGCACTGAATTTGGGATCAAGAGGCCAGGGTCCTAGTCTTGAGGGTGACACTGATTGTAATCTGTGCCCCCTTCATGGCCTCATTTTTTTTGTTTTTATTTTGTTTGTTTGTTTCGTTTTTTTGTGGCTGGCGGGTCTGGGGATCTGAACCCTTGACCTTGGTGTTGTAACAGTACTCTCTAACTGACTGAGCTAACCTGCTAGCCCGACCTCAGTTTTCTTAGCTGTGAATATGGAGGGAGGGCCTAGACATGATTGATGGACCCCAAGCAAAGATCTGTGGATCAGAATCTGCAGAATTTGCACAGCAGTTTGAAAAAATTAGAATCTGGGATCTCAGCACCAGAAATTCTGATTCTGGGGTGAGCTCTGAGAATCTGTATTTATACAAAGATCTCTGCCCCAGGTAATTGTGGTAAGAAGCCTCCTTTGGGAACCCCTGGATGACTCCTATATCCGTCTTCCTCCCTGTAGCTCCACTCCTCGTCCTTTACAACTTAATGCCACCTTCAAGGTCTCCTTTACAAAGCCTCCTTGTCCTCTTACTGAACAGTCCTCCACAGAGGATTCGTTCATGCCTCTATGCAAAAAATAAAAG
>NW_007735128.1:32470-34094 GCF_000696425.1 Galeopterus variegatus
TCCTCTTACTGAACAGTCCTCCACAGAGGATTCGTTCATGCCTCTATGCAAAAAATAAAAGCAAAAAGAAAAAAACAAAACTCATTGGTTTGTGCTTATTCACTTTTCCATGTCCCCTGCTGGCCCGGGAGCACCTGAACATAACAATGGTACTGTCCCTAGTGCCTCTGCATCCTCCGTGCCTGGCACGTAGAGTGTGACCAGCGGGGGATTTTCAAAGCTGACCAGATGGGAGAGGGTGAAACTGGAGATCAGCCCTTTCCCCTTCCTGTTAGTAAAGACTGAAGAGGTGCATCAGACAAAGCACCGCACCGTGTGTCAGATCGCCCTTGAAATGCCACCTGTGCCGCCTCTCGTTCCCGTGTGTGACTGTTACGGTAACTCTACTCCACCCTGACTCTGGGGTCCCCAGGAGTGGATGAGGAGTCAGAGGGAAGTGAGGGGGAGGAAGACAAGGCGGAGAGGCAGAGTCTAAGCTCGGGTGTTCTGCATGTCCTCCCCAAATATTATCCGGCATCGCCTCCCTATACCTCCTGCCTCACCCAGCTGAAAAAGACACGCCACGACTCGTGTGCCCAGGTCCTCCTCTGGAGGGAACAGAGCCACGCCGAGGAAAGGAAGGCTGATGTCCCAGCTGTCCTCCCACGCCCAGAGTGCCGGGTGGCACCATCCCACGCTGTTTGCATCACTGAGTTACACACACTGCCACGGCTGCATCTTCAATTTAAACACATCCGATGAGAGCAGAGGAAGCCCCAGGAGAACGGGCAGTGTCCCAGCAAGAGGCGCCCAGGCCTGCACGCCGTGTATTCCGCTCGTGCTTTTGGGCTAAGGACAGAGCATTAATTAAAAAGTAAAAGGCTCATCTTCGGAGCAGCAATTAATTTGTGTGTTGCTCTTCTTTCATCTGTTGAGTCTTTGAATTTTTGAAAACGTGAAGGGTGAAAAATATTTCCCAGGGTCTTTCGAATGTGCCTTTTCATTTGCTTGTTTTGATCTTTAAGCTACAGGTTGACTTGTAAAAGAACCAGTGTTATAAGAAGAAATGTCATCAGCAGGTTCTGGTTTCTGATTGTCACTCCGGTGACGCAGATGTGATCGGGTTCCAGGCGTGTACACTTTTGTTAACTGGTTCTGCCCAATCTCTGTCTGGACTAGAATGTTCCATGTACTCAAGACTATTAAGCAACATCATAACTGGATTCATTAGCTTGACTTCTGAAAGCTCCTCTTAAGAGTTATTTTTGTATTCATACAATTCTAATATTTGAGGACAGGCTGCACCATTTTCCAGGTGCCAAATGTGATCATTCAGTTTTTATGAGGTGCCATTTTAGCTTTAAAAATATTTTATTTTTTATGGACTGCTTTGTGCCTTTGACCCAGTTCTCTTTTCCCTGGGATGTGTGTCCTAAGAGGAAGAGGTTTATGATATTAATAATACTTAAAATATCAATTTCAGGGCCGAGCCCATGGCACACTCGGGAGAGTGCGGCGCTGGGAGCTCCCACCTTGGGTTTGGATCCTATATATGGACGACCAGTGCGCTCCCTGACTGAGCGCGGTGCAGCTGGTCTCAAAAAGGACAAAAAAAAAAATCAATTTCATTCCAATGCAACCACTG